>NW_024607855.1:0-39638 GCF_018296145.1 Oncorhynchus tshawytscha | reverse complement strand
CTCCTTCTCTAAATATGTCATTACTTCCTGCTATATATCATTCTAATCATCCAATCAGGTAGTCTCTTAACATTGAACATGATGTCAATCCAGCATGACTTCTGCCGCATTCAACAACTGGGAACAACTGTTCAACAACTGGGAACTGGGAAATCTCAATATATAACTCACTGAAATCTACGGGATCTGTGTTCCTATACCGGGACGGTTGTTGGATCGGTGTTCCTCTACCGGGATGGTTGTTGGATCGGTGTTCCTATACCGGGACGGTTGTTGGATCGGTGTTCCTATACCGGGACGGTTGTTGCTAACGTGCGCTAATGTGACTAGAATGATGTTGTAAGTAACAGCAAACTTTCCAGGACATAGACATGTCTTATATGGGCACAATGCTTATAGTCTTGTTAATCGAACTGCACTGTCCAATTTACGGTAGCTATTACAGTGAACAAATACCATGCTGTTGCACAACAACGTTTATCATGGAAACTGGTTTGATACATTCACCTCTGAAGGTAAATAATGTACTTACATTCAGTAATCTTGCTCTGATTTGTCATCCTGAGGATCCCAGAGATACAATGTAGGATCGTTTTGTTTGGTAAAATCTATTTTCATATTCAAATGTAGGAACTGGTATCTACAGTTTGAACCTCTGCTGTCTCTGGACACAGCCTGGGATTGAACCCGGGTCTGTAGTGACGCCTCAAGCACTGCGATGCAGTGCCTGAGACTTCTGCGCCACTGGGAGGCCAGATGGGCACTTCTAATGTACCTCTATGGCAGCACCTAAGGAGCTTGTATTTATTTTCTGGTGAAGTAGTGTCCCCATGAGTGACAGAACACTGAGCCAATCACAGCGCAACTAGAGAATATTACCAACCCCTACGCTCCGTATATTCCACTGGCTGCTCCACCACCACAGAAAGCACTGAACTAGGCTGAAACACCTGCATTTTGGAGCTGCCTTACTCAAGAAAGCAAAAAGAGACCATGTTTGTATGTGGCTTTAAATGATTATTTAAAACTGATATGTGACATGAATTAATGCCAAAATAGCATGCAAAACAGGCAAAAAATGGTTTAGCTAAACAGGTTGGGCTCAAAACAGGTGAGCCTCTGCCCCACCAGCCCTGAATGAAGTGTCGTCACTGGATACGGAGCTGAAACAGGAAATAGCACCCTATTCCCTATAGTGCACTACTTCTGACCAGAGCCCTATAGGCCCTGGTCAAAACTAGTGCACTAAATAGGGACTGTGGTGTAGTTTCGGCTTCCCCCATAGAAAGGGCTAGGTAGACTTTACTCTGGGATAGATTTATTTAGCCTGATCTCAAAATGATTACATTTTTTTCCTGAGCAGATCAGATGTGTATATTAATATAAATGTGTTTCCAGATCAGATGTGTATATTAATATAAATGTGTTTCCAGATCAGATGTGTATATTAATATAAATGTGTTTCCAGATCAGATGTGTATATTAATATAAATGTGTTCCCAGATCAGATGTGTATATTAATGTTTCTGTTCCCTATTCCCAGGACAGAAAGAACTCTCTCTCCAACACACCAGAGGAGGAGGAACAACTGTTTTGATATTATGCAAAGAAAAAAAATGAAGATTGGTTTTCAGAAACAGGCCTATAAATATTGAAAGACGCAGAGAAAAGATTAGCTATAGACCAGGGATCATCAACTAGATTCAGCCAATCATCAACTAGATTCAGCCAATCATCAACTAGATTCAGCCAATCATCAACTACATTCAGCCAATCATCAACTACATTCAAACAATCATCAACTACATTCAGCCAATCATCAACTAGATTCAGCCAATCATCAACTAGATTCAGCCAATCATCAACTACATTCAGCCAATCATCAACTAGATTCAGCCAATCATCAACTACATTCAAACAATCATCAACTACATTCAAACAATCATCAACTAGATTCAGCCAATCATCAACTAGATTCAGCCAATCATCAACTAGATTCAGCCAATCATCAACTACATTCAAATAATCATCAACTACATTCAGCCAATCATCAACTAGATTCAACCAATCATCAACTATATTCAGCCAATCATCAACTAGATTCAGCCAATCATCAACTAGATTCAGCCAATCATCAACTACATTCAAACAATCATCAACTACATTCAGCCAATCATCAACTAGATTCAGCCAATCATCAACTAAATTCAGCCAATCATCAACTAGATTCAGCCAATCATCAACTAGATTCAGCCAATCATCAACTAGATTCAGCCAATCATCAACTAGATTCAGCCAATCATCAACTAGATTCAGCCAATCATCAACTAGATTCAGCCAATCATCAACTAGATTCAGCCAATCATCAACTAGATTCAACCAATCATCAACTAGATTCAGCCAATCATCAACTAGATTCAGCCAATCATCAACTAGATTCAGCCAATCATCAACTAGATTCAGCCAATCATCAACTAGATTCAACCAATCATCAACTAGATTCAGCCAATCATCAACTAGATTCAGCCAATCATCAACTAGATTCAGCCAATCATCAACTAGATTCAGCCAATCATCAACTAGATTCAGAACAATCTACTAGATTCCGCCAATCATCAACTAGATTCCGCCAATCATCAACTAGATTCAGCCAATCATCAACTAGATTCAACCAATCATCAACTAGATTCAGCCAATCATCAACTAGATTCAGCCAATCATCAACTAGATTCAGCCAATCATCAACTAGATTCAGAACAATCATCTACTAGATTCCGCCAATCATCAACTAGATTCCGCCAATCATCAACTAGATTCAGCCAATCATCAACTAGATTCAACCAATCATCAACTAGATTCAGCCAATCATCAACTAGAGTGGATGGCCAGGGTGCCAGAACATAATTACAAATCATTTGTAGACTCCAAATTGACCACAAGAAGCCCAAACAGATACAATATTTGACTAAAACATTTCAAACCTTGCTTACACTCGTGTACAATCACATATATCTCTCCATTGGGAATACTTTAGAACAGATTTCAGAAATTAAAATCACTTGGATCTGATTTGCTGGTGTTTTTACAGTTTTATGTCCAACATTAATTTTTTTACTAAAAATAAATATTTATACATTTTTGCTCAGGAAACGTATATACTGCATATTGTGACAGGCAGCAGGTCTATAGACTGTATATTGTGACACACAGCAGGAGTATAGACTGTATATTGTGACAGGCAGCAGGGCTATAGACTGTATATTGTGACAGACAGCAGGAGTATAGACTGTATATTGTGACAGGCAGCAGGAGTACAGACTGTATATTGTGATAGACAGCAGGACTATAGACTGTATATTGTGACAGGCAGCAGGGCTATAGACTGTATATTGTGACAGACAGCAGGAGTATAGACTGTATATTGTGACAGGCAGCAGGAGTATAGACTGTATATTGTGACAGGCAGCAGGACTATAGACTGTATATTGTGACAGACAGCAGGACTATAGACTGTATATTGTGACAGACAGCAGGACTATAGACTGTATATTGTGACAGGCAGCAGGGCTATAGACTGTATATTGTGACAGACAGCAGGAGTATAGACTGTATATTGTGACAGACAGCAGGAGTATAGACTGTATATTGTGACAGACAGCAGGACTATAGACTGTATATTGTGACAGACAGCAGGACTATAGACTGTATATTGTGACAAACAGCAGGAGTATAGACTGTATATTGTGACAGGCAGCAGCAGTATAGACTGTATATTGTGACAGGCAGCAGGGCTATAGACTGTATATTGTGACAGGCAGCAGGGCTATAGACTGTATATTGTGACAGGCAGCAGGACTATAGACTGTATATCGTGACAGACAGCAGGACTATAGACTGTATATTGTGACAGACAGCAGGACTATAGACTGTATATTGTGACAGACAGCAGGACTATAGACTGTATATTGTGACAGAGAGCAGGACTATATATAGACTGTATATTGTGACAGACAGCAGGGCTACGCCGGTTCTCTCTCCACCATCAGATGGCGCTAACATACAGTACTTCTGTAACGTTCTCTCATCGCGTTTCAGATGGCGTTGACATATTTCTGTAAAGTTCTCATCGTTTTTCGTTGGAAAAATGTAACCACCACGCCTAGTATATGATCCATTACAAATAACTCATAGAATATGCTCATTCCCAATGTGCCTATAATAATGCATATTTGTAGATTATTAGGTTATTATAGGCTATTTTACACGTGTATTGACCATTGAAAGTGCATATAGTCCGTGAGATATTAGGAAATACGACTTCTCTTTTTTTAATGCAAGTTTTGTGTTTAACCCCACAACAAATCCGCTGCCGAAGCCGAGCAAACCACGCGCACCTGGCACGCTGCATGGACCGCACAAGAGAGAGAGCGGAACAGGCAAAAGTCTACTAGTGGACACCTCCAAAGTTCCAACTGTCCCAACACTGGGACATTCCTTTACACGGGTCGCCCTCTGAATAAAACCCAGCATGCCTGGTAATGTTTGTTAACGGGTGGTAATAATGTATGTAATACGGCTGTAATAAGGTATGACACGCTACATTTACGTTAGTGTGGGCTACACATGTCATTTGAACTTCAGCACAGCTCTCGGCAGTGTTCTGTGTGGATAGAAATGTGATTTGCTTAGTGGGATTGCCCTTCGAGTTTGCTCCACCCAAAGAGGATATGGGCTGTTGGAGCAGGGACTAGGTTATGTTGCCAAAAAAAAGCCGTTAGCTGAAGTTGCTGAACTATTGGAAAGCCATGCTGAGAAGTTCGGGGGTAAAGTCCTATTTGAGTTTTAATCACATGGCATTTTAAGAATGCTTCAAAGATGGCGGTAGCTACAGTAATTTCGAGGAACGGACTACAAAAAGTGGATTTTTGGAGGTTTTAGTGAGGGACCGATGGCACAATGTTTTGGCCAACTTGAACGAAGAAGCTCTAACGTTGAGTTGCGAGGACCTGGGAGAGAATGTGACCCTAAACGGCCTCACCAATGGATCTTACGGGTGCAACGCAACTCACCCGGATCACACAAACAGTTCGAAAACTGCGGTGAGGACAGCTTTCACGGATTTACAGGAGCAAGTCCCAGAGGCGATCGCAAACAGAAAAAGATGCGTGAAAGTAATAAAGCAAGAGGTAGGAGGACTCGGCATCAGCATAAAGGGAGGAAAAGAGAATAAAATGCCGATACTTATTAGTAAGATCTTCAAAGGTCTGGCTGCGGATCAAACCCAAGCCTTGTATGTCGGTGACGCGATTCTGTCGGTGAACGGTGTGAACCTGCGGGACGCTACGCATGACGAGGCGGTGCAGGGGCTGAAACGAGCCGGGAGAGAGGTGACGCTAGAAGGTAAGAACGGAACGGGACCAACTGTCGTTCGATACATTCTTTCTTGGTGAAGTGTGGGGGCCCGGGGGCGTCCTCAAATCTAAATGCAGGCTGCCAGAGGAATTACGCACATTAATATTTCTGCTCTCAAACATATGAGTGATCAACCTCTGTCAACTGGGTCCACAAACAAACATGATTCTTTTTTTTCTTCTTCGATTTTCTAAATACTTTCAATATTATTCATTTCCATGTTGGTTCAGTGCCGGAGCAAAAGGATGCCCATTTGAAACTCCAAAATAGTTTTACACATATTGGAACGGTAATGAAGATTAACTGAAAAATTCTTATGTTGTTTCTTGCAATAGCCTTCCCTGACTTTAAAGATTATTTATCTGGTGATTCCTAAAAGATGTGTCTGGAGATTTGGTCAACTGAAATCAGGAATGAGCAGGGTGAGCTCTACCATAATGACCTCTTATTCATGTTCTCATTACTTGTAGTGCAACAAGACCACTTATGGTCTGTAAAGTTCTCAAATAAGCAATAATGCAGGAGGGGGTGTGGTATATGGCCATATATAAGGGCTGTGTCGGAGTGCCTGACACAGCCCTTAGCCATGGTATATAGGCCATATATCACAAAACCCTGAGGTGTATTATTGCATAAATATATTTAAACAAACAATATTGGAATTACCATGGTAACAACCAACTATCAACTCTCTCTCCCTGATTTATAGATCAAATCAAATCAAATGTATTTATAAAGCTCTTCTTACATCAGCTGATATCTCAAAGTGCTGTACAGAAACCCAGCCTAAAACCCCAAACAGCAAGCAATGCAGGTGTAGAAGCACGGTGGCTAGGAAAAACTCCCTAGAAAGACCAGAACCTAGGAAGAAACCTAGAGAGGAACCAGGCTATGGGTGGTGGCCAGTCCTCTTCTGGCTGTGCCGGGTGGAGATTATAACATAACATGGCCAAGATGTTCAAATGTTCATAAATGACCAGCAGGGTCAATTAATAATAATCACAGTAGTTGTCGAGGGTGCAGCATGTCAGCACCTCAGGAGTAAATGTCAGTTGACTTTTCATAGCCGATTATGATAGAATATGAATTTGAATGAAGTAAAACATCAACTCTGTCAGAGTGCTGAACAATCTAATAGAATGGTTGTTTTTATTGGGGATTTTTTTTAATGAATTATTTTCCATACTTTACAAACGTTTGTATTTAACTTCTACTTTTAGAGGCAAAAATATATCTGGTTTGAGTATCTGTTGTCAACTCCGTAAGTGGCTTGTCAACTCTGTCACTTGATGGCTAACCACCTTAAAATCTTATTTTTTTTTGTGTGTCAATATTCTGAGAAAATAATGTGTAATCACTGTTCTGCAACATAGACTTAAACAATGTAACTCTTTTCTGTACAAGACCTAAGGGTTAATGTTTGCTTTATAAATGTTGTTTTACGTTCTAAATCTAGAAAAACTCAAATTAGCCATGGAGCATTAAATAGTGCTATAAAACAAAACATTTTCACCTGCTAAAATAAATGTTTTCAATAGGCCTATCAGCAACGTCAACCGTTTACAGAATAAGGAAATGATATTATGTCCCTTGTTGGTAAATATTTAGGTGACTCCCTCTCCATGTTGCGAAATCAAATACTTTGAATTTCTGAGGAAATCTTTATCATCCAACCTTGGGAATCGTGCATCACAGGACTGGGAGTATAATATCAAGTTTTTCCCAAAACAACACTGGCTGGCTGATGGCTGGCACGCACCCACCCACACCCACCCACCCACCCACACACCCACACACCACACACACACACACACACACACACACACACACACACATAATAAAAAAATGTCACCATTTCACATTTCTCTGCATCCAAGAATCCAAGAAACAACCTCTACCTCACTATGTAACCAGACAACATAAACAACCTCTACCTCACTATGTAACCAGACAACATAAACAACCTCTACCTCATTATGTAACCAGACAACATAAACAACCTCTACCTCACTATGTAACCAGACAACATAAACAACCTCTACCTCACTCTATAACCAGTAACCAGGCAACATAAACAACCTCTACCTCACTACCTCACTCATGTAACCAGACAACATAAACAACCTCTACCTCACTACTATAACCAGTAACCAGGCAACATAAACAACCTCTACCTCACTCTATAACCAGTAACCAGTAACCAGGCAACATAAACAACCTCTACCTCACTCTGTAACCAGACAACATAAACAACCTCTACCTCACTATGTAACCAGACAACATAAACAACCTCTACCTCACTCTGTAACCAGACAACATAAACAACCTCTACCTAATTATGTAACCAGACAACATAAACAACCTCTACCTCACTCTATAACCAGTAACCAGGCAACATAAACAACCTCTACCTCACTCTATAACCAGTAACCAGGCAACATAAACAACCTCTACCTCACTCTGTAACCAGACAACATAAACATCCTCTACCTCACTCTATAACCAGTTACCAGGCAACATAAACAACCTCTACCTCACTCTGTAACCAGACAACATAAACATCTTCTACCTCACTCTATAACCAGTAACCAGGCAACATAAATAACCTCTACCTCACTCTGTAACCAGTAACCAGACAACATAAACAACCTCTACCTCACTATGTAACCAGACAACATAAACAACCTCTACCTCACTATGTAACCAGACAACATAAACAACCTCTACCTCACTATGTAACCAGACAACATAAACAACCTCTACCTCACTCTATAACCAGTAACCAGACAACATAAACAACATCTACCTCACTATGTAACCAGACAACATAAACAACATCTACCTCACTATGTAACCAGACAACATAAACAACCTCTACCTCACTCTGTAACCAGACAACATAAACAACCTCTACCTCACTCTGTAATCAGTAACCAGACAACATAACCAGACAACATAAACAAAACCTCTACCTCACTCTATAACCAGTAACCAGGCAACATAAAGCCTGTATAAACAGTGTGACCTTCCCCTGAGAGAACAGGGTTATTACAGTTGTACACACACACAACACAACCTCTACCTCACTCTGTAATCACACACACACACACACACACAGTTACACACACACACACACACACACACACACACACACACACACACACACACACACACACACACACACACACACACACACACACACACACACACACACACAGAGCAGGGTTATTACAGTTCAGCAGAAGGAAGTAGGGTCCCAGCAGGGTAGAGCAGAGGTCTGCTGTAATGATAAGCTCAAAGACAGTACGGGGTTGAAGTCAGAGGAGGCTAGTGGGAGGAGCTATAGGAGGGCGGCCTCATTGTCATCGCTGGAATGGAACTATTGGAACGGTATCAAACATATGGAAAACACATGTTTGACTACATTCCATGTATTTCATTCCAGCCAATACAATGAGCCTGTCCTCCTACAGCTCCCCACCAGCCTCCTCTGGTTGGAATGCATTGTCCTCCTGAGAGTTCTCTCACTCCAGACATTCAACATCATGTGTGTGTGTGTAAAGACTGTTCTGAAGAGCTAATAACAATATGTACATACTGTAGCATGTTCTATGTTTGTGAATTTATGAATGAAGCATGGGGATAATGTACAACAATGACTACAACATGATTACAATGTATGCCTTTGAGTACACCGTGTATGAGATACAGTATTGTACTTGAGAAGCTGAGTTCTGGTCAGAGGAATTGGAGTGAAGATGAGGAAACAGCTGATTTGTGCTTTACTGTAATACTCAGAGGACTCCCGTGTTTCAGCTTCTCTCTAACCTGAAGCCTCACTACACCAGAGGACTCCCGTGTTTCAGCTTCTCTCTCAGCTGAAGCCTCACTACACCAGAGGAGTCCCGTGTTTCAGCTTCTCTCTCAGTTGAAGCCTCACTACACCAGAGGACTCCCGTGTTTCAGCTTCTCTCTCAGTTGAAGCCTCACTACACCAGAGGACTCCCGTGTTTCAGCTTCTCTCTCAGCTGAAGCCTCACTACACCAGAGGAGTCCCGTGTTTCAGCTTCTCTCTCAGTTGAAGCCTCACTACACCAGAGGACTCCCGTGTTTCAGCTTCTCTCTCAGTTGAAGCCTCACTACACCAGAGGACTCCCGTGTTTCAGCTTCTCTCTCAGTTGAAACTTCACTACACCTCTTCCCAGTAGGGAAGTCCTTCACTTAAAGGCGGACAAACAGTTGTTACATCACAATGTCAATATCATTTTCTAGAAAAGGTACAATGTTTGTATTACACACACACACACACACACACACACACACACACACACACACACACACACACACACACACACACACACACACACACACACACACACACAATGATGTTATATCCTGTGTAATACACAGTGTGGTAGTCTCTAGTGCTGAAGTGACCTCTCATTGAGTCTCTACAGTCTACTGTGTGGCTGTCATCAAAATGCACCTCTCTGTGTGTGTGTCTCATTGAGCCTCTACTGTCTACTGCCTGGCTGTCATCACATTCACCTGTGTGTGTGTGTGTGTGTGTGTGTGTGTGTGTGTGTGATCAGCAGGCAGTCAGGACTACAATGCTCTCTGCATGTTGACTGGTTGTTGTGTCATCAGAGAAGCTTTCATGACTACACCAGCTGTTAGTAGTAGTAAGGCCACACACACGCACACACACACGCACACATGCACACACACACACACACACACACACACACACACACACACACACACACACACACACACAAGCTGTGATGACAGAGTGAACCATCTACTCCTGGCCCTAGTACAGTTTATAAATCAGTTTTCTCAACACCCCTGTTATCCACTCTGTGAATTTACTGTTCGTTTACTTTGACTGAATTCATTATTTGAATATTGTCCTTTAACTTGTTTCCCCATAAAGCTCCAGTACAGACTCCCCACCCTGTTGTTCTTAACATAGAAGTCATGCTATGAACACAGTCAATCTCACTGTGATATTATCTAATATTGTCACGCTCTGACCTTAGTTCTTTTGTTATGTCTTTGTTTTAGTATGGTCAGGGCTTGAGTTGGGTGGGTTGTCTATGTTTGTTTTTCCATGAGTTGGTATTTTCTGTGTTTGGCCTGGTATGGTTCTCAATCAGAGGCAGCTGTCAATCGTTGTCCCCGATTGAGAACCGTACTTAGGCAGCCTGTTTCCACCCTTGAGTTGTGGGTAGTCGTTGTCCCCAATGAGAACCGTACTTAGGCAGCCTGTTTCCACCCTTGAGTTGTGGGTAGTCGTTGTCCCCGATTGAGAACCGTACTTAGGCAGCCTGTTTCCCCCCTTGTTAGTTGTGGGTAGTCGTTGTCCCCGATTGAGAACCGTACTTAGGCAGCCTGTTTCCACCCTTGAGTTGTGGGTAGTCGTTGTCCCTGATTGAGAACCGTACTTAGGCAGCCTGTTTCCACCCTTGAGTTGTGGGTAGTCGTTGTCCCCGATTGAGAACCTTACTTAGGCAGCCTGTTTCCACCCTTGAGTTGTGGGTAGTCGTTGTCCCCGATTGAGAACCGTGCTTAGGCAGCCTGTTTCCCCCCTGTTAGTTGTGGGTAGTCGTTGTCCCCGATTGAGAACCGTACTTAGGCAGCCTGTTTCCACCCTTGATTTATGGGTGATTATTTTCTGTTCTGTGTTTTTTCAGCACCACACAGGACTGTTCGTTTTGTCGTTTTATTTGTTTTGTTCAGTGTTCATTACGGTATTAAAAACATGAACACTTTACCACGCTGCATCTTGGTCCTCACCTTCTTCCACCAAACGGTCGTTACAAATATTTGATATAAACTGTAGTCCATTTAACCGGGCGTTCAAGTACCTGTTCTTGCTTTGATAACATCAAACCTTTTCAGGCAGCAGAGGGGGAAAGGATACCTTGTAGACCTCTGTGTATTCTGTACAAGGTGTTGTGTTCTGTAGCAGTATCTACCTGCCCATTCAGAGGAGGTAAAAAAAAGAGTTCCATTCTATTCTGCAATTAAAGTCTCATAAAAAAAAGTCCCCTTTTGTTCCTGGTTGTTTTATTCATCCAGAAGTTACTCACGTCAAATTAGCCATTTTCTTTTCTCGGCTCCATAAGAGCAGCTAACAAAGCTCTCCATTCTGTTCCCACGTTAATACATGTAACTAGCTCTAATGGCTGTGTCTAGTTAACAGGCTGACAACACAAAGACTTGGTTATTATTACACCTGACAATAGGGCAGATAGATTTAATGTCATTTCAGAATTCAGAGACATGCTGGCTTCTATAATGTCTTCCATTGTATGGATAATAACTGAAGAAGAAATGACTTGTACCCAACCATTAGGTTGAGATTCTCTCAATGACTTGGGGTTTCTACCAGCTGGGTTTCTATGGGGACGTTGATTCATTCAGAAAGCTCATTCGGACCGTTTTTCTACGAACAAGCAGGATGGAGTAGAGACGTACTGCCCGAACCACATGAATTAACAGGACAATGTGGTCGATGAGTAAGAACACGACCAAACCATGATACATTTTTAGATGTTATTTCTATTTCAATGCAGTCATTATTCTCTCCTGCTATATTTTGCAAATACATTCATTATCAAAAAGGAAATCTTGTAAGTTAATTATTCAGATTCAGTTTGAGCTCATGTCTTTTGTAGCAAAAACGATGTAACGAATGTGGTGGGGAGAAGGACAAGAGGACCAAGGTGCAACGTGGGTAAGTATTCAGTTCTGCAAGGTGCAATGGTCCTTTGGTGGTGGGTAGTTCTGTAACGAATGTGGCGGGGAGAAGGACAAGAGGACCAAGGTGCAACGTGGGTAAGTATTCAGTTCTGCAAGGTGCAATGGTCCTTTGGTGGTGGGTAGTTCTGTAACGAATGTGGCGGGGAGAAGGACAAGAGGACCAAGGTGCAACGTGGGTAAGTATTCAGTTCTGCAAGGTGCAATGGTCCTTTGGTGGTGGGTAGTTCTGTAACGAATGTGGTGGGGAGAAGGAGAAGAGGACCAAGGTGCAGCGTGGGTAAGTATTCATAATGTGTTTAATAAATACCAACACTGGAACAAAAACAACAAACGAACAGTTCTGCAAGGTGCAAATACACAAAACAGAAAACAACAAACCCATGTGGGAACAGGCTATCTAAGTATGGTTCTCAATCAGAGTCAACGACAGACAGTTGACCCTGATTGAGAACCACACCCGGCCAAACACAACAACACACAAAAACATAGAAAAAAGAACATAGAATGCCCACCCTAGTCACACCCTGGCCTAACCAAATTAGAGAATAAAAAGCCTCTCTATGGCCAGGGCGTGACAAACAATCCCCACAGGAAGTACAGACTCCTAGGCAGGAATTACAGACTCCTAGGCAGGAAGTACAGACTCCTTGGCAGGAAGTACAGACTCCTAGGCAGGAAGTACAGACTCCTAGGCAGGAAGTACAGACTCCTTGGCAGGAAGTACAGACTCCTTGGCAGGAAGTACAGACTCCTTGGCAGGAAGTACAGACTCCTAGGCAGGAAGTACAGACTCCTAGGCAGGAAGTACAGACTCCTAGGCAGGAAGTACAGACTCCTTACAGACTCCTAGCAGGAAGTACAGACTCCTTGGCAGGAAGTACAGACTCCTAGGCAGGAAGTACAGACTCCTTGGCAGGAAGTACAGACTCCTTGGCAGGAAGTACAGACTCCTTGGCAGGAAGTACAGACTCCTTGGCAGGAAGTACAGACTCCTTGGCAGGAAGTACAGACTCCTTGGCAGGAAGTACAGACTCCTACAGACAGACTCCTTGGCAGGAAGTACAGACTCCTTGGCAGGAAGTACAGACTCCTTGGCAGGAAGTACAGACTCCTTGGCAGGAAGTACAGACTCCTTGGCAGGAAGTACAGACTCCTTGGCAGGAAGTACAGACTCCTTGGCAGGAAGTACAGACTCCTTGGCAGGAAGTACAGACTCCTTGGCAGGAAGTACAGACTCCTAGGCAGGAAGTACAGACTCCTTGGCAGGAAGTACAGACTCCTTGGCAGGAAGTACAGACTCCTAGGCATAGCAATAAACATAATGGACCCCCGCCTGCTTTTATTTTCCCCTCTACTAAAATGGAACATTTCTATTTTGGAACAGAGTTGAGAACACAGAGGTACAGATTCTAATGATTCTGGTTATTGACAGTTTCCAGGATATTGGTTTAGTTGAGTTTCTAAATGTGTTGACACACTCACACACACACACACACACACAGAGAGAGAGAGAGAGAGAGAACACAGTGGAGAACAGAACATAGCGAGCCAAAGCCAACAGACAGGGTGATAGTGAGTGTTTATAAGTGTTTATAAAAGTGGCAGCGATATAGAGAGAACCAGTAGGAAGGAGAGAGAACCAGAAGGAAGGAGAGAAAACCAGTAGGAAGGAGAGAGCAGAACCAGTAGACAGGAGAGAGAACCAGTAGGAAGGAGAGAGCAGAACCAGTAGATAGGAGAGAGCTAAACCAGTAGATAGGAGAGAGAATCAGTAGGAAGGAGAGCGCAGAACCAGAAGGAAGGAGGCAGAACCAGTAGGAAGGAGAGAGAACCAGTAGATAGGAGAGAGCAGAACCAGTAGATAGGAGAGAGCAGAACCAGTAGGAAGGAGAGAGCAGAACCAGTAGATAGGAGAGAGCAGAACCAGTAGATAGGAGAGAGCAGAGCCAATAGGAAGGAGAGAGCAGAACCAGTAGGAAGGAGAGAGCAGAACCAGTAGGAAGGAGAGAGCAGAACCAGTAGGAAGGAGAGAGCAGAACCAGTAGATAAGAAAGAGCAGAACCAGTAGATAGGAGAGAGCAGAACCAGTAGATAAGAAAGAGCAGAACCAGTAGATAAGAAAGAGCAGAACCAGTAGATAGGAGAGAGCAGAACCAGTAAATAGGAGAGAGCAGAACCAGTAAATAGGAGAGATCAGAACCAGTAAATAGGAGAGAGCAGAACCAGTAGATAGGAGAGAGCAGAACCAGTACATAGGAGAGAGCAGAACCAGTAGATCGGAGAGCAGAACCAGTAGATCGGAGAGAGCAGAACCAGTAGGAAGGAGAGAGCAGAACCAGTAGATAGGAGAGAGCAGAACCAGTAGATAGGAGAGAGCAGAACCAGTAGATAGGAGAGAGCAGAACCAGTAGATAGGAGAGAGCAGAACCAGTAGGAAGGAGAGAGCAGAACCAGTAGGAAGGAGAGAGCAGAACCAGTAGATAGGAGAGAGCAGAACCAGTAGATAGGAGAGAGCAGAACCAGTAGATAGGAGAGAGCAGAACCAGTAGGAAGGAGAGAGCAGAACCAGTAGGAAGGAGAGAGCAGAACCAGTAGGAAGGAGAGAGCAGAACCAGTAGATAGGAGAGAGCAGAACCAGTAGATAGGAGAGAGCAGAACCAGTAGGAAGGAGAGAGCAGAACGAGTAGGAAGGAGAGAGCAGAACCAGTAGATAGGAGAGAGCAGAACCAGTAGATAGGAGAGAGCAGAGCCAATAGGAAGGAGAGAGCAGAACCAGTAGATAGGAGAGAGCAGAACCAGTAGATAGGAGAGAGCAGAACCAGTAGATAGGAGAGAGCAGAACCAGTAGATAGGAGAGAGCAGAACCAGTAAATAGGAGAGATCAGAACCAGTAGATAGGAGAGAGCAGAACCAGTACATAGGAGAGAGCAGAACCAGTAGATCGGAGAGCGCAGAACCAGTAGATCGGAGAGAGCAGAACCAGTAGATAGGAGAGAGCAGAACCAGTAGGAAGGAGAGAGCAGAACCAGTAGATAGGAGAGAGCAGAACCAGTAGATAGGAGAGAGCAGAACCAGTAGATAGGAGAGAGCAGAACCAGTAGGAAGGAGAGAGCAGAACCAGTAGGAAGGAGAGAGCAGAACCAGTAGATAGTAGATAGGAGAGCAGAACCAGTAGATAGGAGAGAGCAGAACCAGTAGATAGGAGAGAGCAGAACCAGTAGATAGGAGAGAGCAGAACCAGTAGGAAGGAGAGAGCAGAACCAGTAGGAAGGAGAGAGAACCAGTAGATAGGAGAGAGAGAACCAGTAAAGGAGAGAGGGAACCAGTAGATAGAGAGCAGAACCCGTAGATAGGAGAGAGCAGAACCAGTAGATAGGAGAGAGCAGAACCCTGTAGATGGAGAGAGAGCAGAACCAGTAGATAGGGCAGAGAGAGCAGTACCAGTAGATAGGAGCGAGAGCAGAACCAGTAGATAGGAGAGAGCAGAACCAGTAGATAGGAGAGAGCAGAGACCAGTAGATAGGAGAGAGCAGAACCAGTAGATAGGAGAGAGCAGAGCCAATAGGAAGGAGAGAGCAGAACCAGTAGAAGTGGAGGTTTCTTTAGAAGAACCAGTAGATTCATTCCTTAAAGAAAGAAGAACCAGTAGATAGGAGAGAGCAGTACCAGTAGATAGGAGCGATTAGTGACAGAGAGAGATTCCACTGATTCCACTCCAGTCAAACGAGAGAGGAATTCACCAACCTCCTGAGTTCTGTACATCTTTGTCATGACCTCACCTTCTGAATGTAATATGCAGTCCCAGCTGGCGCCTGAACTAATGACACCAAACTACAACATAATGCCACTTCTCTTTAGGATTAGATGAAAGGGCTTCAGCAAGGAATTCCTTCTGCAGGAGTAAGACTACTGTTGTTCATACCCTGCCCTTGCAGAGGTAGGCCTATTTGTCTGCCAGATCTGTCAGCTTCTATTCACAGATTGTGTCATAATGATAGTCTTACACTTCTGTTAGATGTTGATACCTTTCTCATCTCTCATGTTGGCTTCACATCATAGTTTGAAGTGATCTTTACTTATTCTCCTTCGTTAATAGAACTGTATAATAGAACTGGACCACTAATAGCTCCATAAAAACTGAACAGGGCCTGTACTGGACGTGTTTCAGTGGAGGTTTCTTTGGACCACTAATAGAACTGTTAATTCTGGACCACTAAAGAACATAATAGGGCCTGTACTGGACCTCTAATAGTGTTTCAGTGGAGAACTGTTTCTGGACCACTAATAGAACTGTTCTGGACCACTAATAAAGAACAGGGCCTGTACTGTATTTGGACAGTGGAGGTTTCTTTACTGGACCACTAATAGAACTGTTAATAGAACCTTAAAGAACAGGGCCTGTACCACTAATAGAACTGTGTTTCAGTGGAGGTTTCTTTAATAGAACTGGACCACTATTCCACTAAAGAACAGGGCCTGTCCACTAATAGAACTGTTAATAGAACTGTGGAGGACCTTTCTGAGGGACCACTAATAGAGGACAGCTCATAATAATGGCCGGAATGGAGTTAATGGAATGGCATCAAACGGATGGAAACCATGGAAACCATGTAGTTTGAACTGTAATTTGAACTGGACCATTCTGGACCACTAATAGATTCCACTCCAGTAATAGAACTGGACCACTAATAGAACTGCCCTAATAGTCCTCCCCAATAGAACTGGACCACTAATAGAACTGGACCAACCTCCTGTGTCTGTGTTTGTACACCTTTTCAGTACATCTTTGTCATGTTATCCTGTGAACTGGACCTTCCCACTAATAGAACTGGACCACTAATAGAACTGACCACTAATAGAACTGAACAGTGAACTGGACCAGAACTGTTCATCATAGAACTGGACCACGTTTAGAGCTCCATAATAGTTTAGGAATATAAACTGTTAAAACCTAATATATTTCTGTAATAGAACTATAATGCCACTAATAGAACTGGACCACTTAGAGATTGATGTAATGCACTCAGACAGATCCACTAATTGGTGGAACTGGACCACTAATAGAACTCCCTAATAGCTGGACTAATAGAACTGCAGAACTGGAGTAAATGAACTGGACCACTAATAGAACTGTATAATAGAACTGGACCACTAATAGTGTTAATAGAACTGGACCACTAATAGAACTGGACCACTAATAGAACTTTAAACTGGACCACTAATAGAACTGGACCACTACAGAACTGTATAATAGAACTGGATACATTTTGAACTTTATAGCAGGGTAATAATAGAACTGGACCACTAATAGAACTGTATTCAACTGTAATAGAACTGGACCACTAATAGAACTGACTAATAGAACTGGACCACTGATCAATGAACTGGACCACTAATAGAACTGGACCACTTAACTGGACCACTAATAGAACTGGACCACTAATAGATTGTGAACTGGACCACTAATAGAACTGGACCACTAATAGAACTGTATAATAGAACTGGACCAAATGAACTGTAAATGAACTGGACCACTATGTGGACCCAGAGTTAATAGAACTGGACCACTCTTTGGTATAATAGAACTGGACCACTAATAGAACTGGACCACTAATAGAACTGTAATAGAACTGGACCACTAATAGAACTGGACCACTACTTATAATGACTGGACCACTAATCTGGACCAGCTGTATAATAGAACTGGACCACTAGGTTGGACCACATCCTGTATAGTTTAGAACTGTACCACTAATAGAACTGGAACTGGACCACTGAACTGGACCACTAATAGAACTAATCCTGGACCACTAAACAACTGGACCACTAATAAACTGTATAATAGAACTGGACCATGGAGGTGGACCACTAATCTGGACCACTAATAGAGTAATAGAACTGGACCACTAATAGAACTGGAAAGTGGACCACTAAAGAACTGGGAACTGGACCACTAATATAACTGTATGAACTGGACCTCTAATAGAACTGGACCTCTAATAGAACTGGACCTCTAATAGAACTGGACCACTAATAGAACTGGACCACTAATAGAACTGGACCACTAGTAGAACTGGACCACTAACAGAACTGGACCACTAATAGAACTGGACCACTAATAGAACTGGACCACTAATAGAACTGTATAAATAGAACTGGACCTCTAATAGAACTGGACCACTAATAGAACTGTATAATAGAACTGGACCACTAATAGAACTGTATAATAGAACTGGACCTGGACCACTAATAGAACTGTATAATAGAACTGGACCACTAATAGAACTGGACCACTAATAGAACTGTATAATAGAACTGGACCACTAATAGAACTGGACCACTAATAGAACTGTATAATAGAACTGGACCACTAATAGAACTGGACCAATAGAACTGGACCACTAATAGAACTGGACCACTAATAGAACTGGACCACTAATAGAACTGGACCACTAATAGAACTGGACCAATAGAACTAATAGAACTGGACCACTAATAGAACTGGACCACTAATAGAACTGGACCACTAATAGAACTGGACCTCTGTATAATAGAACTGGACCTCTAATAGAACTGGACCTCTAATAGAACTGGACCTCTAATAGAACTGGACCACTAATAGAACTGGACCACTAATAGAACTGGACCACTAATAGAACTGGACCACTAATAGAACTGGACCACTAGTAGAACTGGACCACTAATAGAACTGGACCACTAATAGAACTGGACCACTAATAGAACTGGACCTCTAATAGAACTGGACCACTAATAGAACTGGACCACTAATAGAACTGGACCACTAATAGAACTGGACCACTAATAGAACTGGACCACTAATAGAACTGGACCACTATAGAACTGGACCACTAATAGAACTTGGACCACTAATAGAACTGGATAATATATTTGGACCACTAATAGAACTGGACCACTAATAGAACTGGACCACTAATAGAACTGGACCACTAATAGAACTAGTATAATAGAACTGGACCACTAATAGAACTGTATAATATATTTGGACCTCTACCGGCCTGGTACAGATTGTGGGGTTACAGCAGGGTCACTTTATGAGTCTGCATGTCAATCTCCTCTATAGGACACTAGCTAGCTCTACTGAAGTTACGTTGGCAAGGACTCTTAGCACTATCCTCACCAAACATAACAGCAGTAAAGGCGTGACCTTTCTACCAATGAAAACATAGTAAATGATTCCTTTGTCTTGTTGGTCCAGTGACCTACATGAGGGAAGCCAGCCTCAAGACAGGTTGTGAAAAAGCTTACTCATAATTCTCCTCTCTCATATTCCCAGTGAAGTACATGAGAGAAGCCAGCCCCTATGTGAAGAAGGGTTCTCCTGTGTCAGAGATAGGCTGGGAGACGCCCCCACCTGAGTCCCCGAGGCTGGGTAGCCCCCACTGTGACGTCCCCGTCACCCCCCACCATGTCCCTACAGGGGACAGGAGGTACATCCCCTTAAAGATGTGTTACGTCACCAGGAGCATGACTTCTCCAGACCCTGGAAACAGGTAAAGGCTCCAGCATCATTCTGCTTTACTATTATTCTGTTTCCCCGTATATGATGATTATCTACAGGGGCGTAACGGCAGGGGGTGCAGGGCTAGGTGGGGCAACACTTCTACTATTAGAATTGATTGGATTTATATTGCGAGTGTTTTGCCAGATGCAGTGCCTTCAGAAAGTAGTCACACCCCTTCACTTGTTCCACATTTTGTTGTGTTACAGCCTGAATTCAAAATGGATTCCATTGATTTTTCTCCACACCCATCTACACACAGTAACCCATGATGACAAAGTGAAAACATGTTTTTAGCAAATGTATTGAAAATGAAATACAGAAATATCTCATTTACATAGGTTTTCCCACCTCTGAGTCAATAATCAAATGTATTTATAATCAATCAATCAAGTTTATTTAAAAAGCCCTTCTTACATCAGCTGATGTCACAAAGTGCTGTACAGAAACCCAGCCTCAATACATGTTAGAATCACATTTGGCAGTGATTACAGCTGTGAGTCTTTCTGGGTAAGTCTCTAAGAGGTTTGCTCACCTGGATTGTACAATATTTGCACATTATTCTTTTTTTAAATTCTTCAAGCTCAAGTTGGTTATTGATCATTGCTAGACAGCCATTTTCAAGTCTTGCCATAGATTTTAAAGCCTATATAAGTCAAGACTGTAACTAGTCCACTCAGGAACATTCACTGTCTTCTTGGTTAGCAACTCCAGTATATATTTGGCCTTATGTTTTAGGTTATTGTCCTGCTGTGAGGTGAATTTGTCTCCCAGTGTCTGTCAGAAAGCAGACTGAACAAGGTTTTCATCTAGGATTTTGCTTGTGCTTAGCTCTATTCTGTTTATTTTTATCCTGAAATCTCCATAATCCTTGCCGATAACAAGCATACCCATAACATGATGCAGCCACCACCATGCTTGAAAATATGAAGTGTGGTACTCATTAATGTGTTGTATTGGATTTGCCCCAAACATAACGCTTTGTATTCAGGACATTAAGTTAATTTCTTTGCCACATTTTTTTGCAGTTTTACTTTAGTATCTTATTGCAAACAGGATGCATGTTTTGGAATATTTTGTATTCTGTACAGCCTTCCTTCATTTCACGCTGTCATTTAGGTTTGTATAATTAATAACTTCACCATGCTCAAAGGGATATTCAATGTCTGCTTCCCCCCCCTGTCTACCAATAGGTGCCCTTCTTTGCGAGGTATTGGACAACCTCCTTGGTCTTTGTGGTTGAATCTGTGTTTGAAATTCACTGCTCAACTGAGGGACCTTACAGATAATTGTGTGTCTGGGGTACAGAGATGAGGTAGTCATTCAAAAAATCACCTTACAAACTATTATTGCACACAGAGTGAGTCCATGCAACTTATTATGTGACTTGTTAAGCAAATGTTTACTCCTCAACATAGTTAGGCTTGCCATAACAAAGGGGTTGAATACTTATTGACTCAAGACATTTCAGCGTTTAAATCATTTGTAAACATAATTCCACTTTGATATAATGGGGTATGGTGTGTAGACCAGTGACTAAACATCTAAATTGAATCCATTTTGAATCCAGCCTGTAACACAACAACGTGTATAAAAGACAAGGGGTGTGAATCCTTTGTGAAGGTGCTGTAATAAAAGCAACACGTTACATTGTGACGGGGGAGAGACTCATCTCATCCACCACCAATAAGTAAGTCCCACCACGCGTTTTTCCTGGGACAGTGTAACAGGGATGGTCGTCTCTGTGACGGTCACAATGGATTAACTGCTGTGGTTCTCAACTATCAGAGTGTTCAGAGTTTAAGAGATGTTACCTTGATTAACCAACAGAGAAACGGTTTCTATCTGACACACATAGTCTACCTTAATTAACCAACACAGAGAAACAGTTTCTACCTTAATTAACCAACAGAGAAACGGTTTCTATCTGACACACATAGTCTACCTTAATTAACCAACACAGAGAAACAGTTTCTACCTTAATTAACCAGCAGAGAAACAGTTTCTACCATAGTCTACCTTAATTAACCAGCAGAGAAACAGTTTCTACCTTAATTAACCAGCAGAGAAACAGTTTCTACCTTAATTAACCAGCAGAGAAACAGTTTCTATCTGACACACATAGTCTACCTTAATTAACCAACACAGAGAAACAGTTTCTACCTTAATTAACCAGCAGAGAAACAGTTTCTACCTTAATTAACCAGCAGAGAAACAGTTTCTACCTTAATTAACCAGCAGAGAAACAGTTTCTACCTTAATTAACCAGCAGAGAAACAGTTTCTACCTTAATTAACCAGCAGAGAAACAGTTTCTACCTTAATTAACCAGCAGAGAAACAGTTTCTACCTTAATTAACCAGCAGAGAAACAGTTTCTATCTGACACACATAGTCTACCTTAATTAACCAACACAGAGAAACAGTTTCTATCTGACACACATAGTCTACCTTAATTAACCAACACAGAGAAACAGTTTCTACCTTAATTAACCAACAGAGAAACAGTTTATATCTGACACACATAGTCTACCTTAATTAACCAACACAGAGAAACAGTTTCTATCTGACACACATAGTCTACCTTAATTAACCAACACAGAGAAACAGTTTCTACCTTAATTAACCAGCAGAGAAACAGTTTCTACCTTAATTAACCAACACAGAGAAACAGTTTCTATCTGACACACATAGTCTACCTTAATTAACCAACACAGAGAAACAGTTTCTACCTTAATTAACCAACAGAGAAACAGTTTCTATCTGACACACATAGTCTACCTTAATTAACCAACACAGAGAAACAGTTTCTATCTGACACATAGTCTACCTTAATTAACCAACACAGAGAAACAGTTTCTACCTTAATTAACCAGCAGAGAAACAGTTTCTACCTTAATTAACCAGCAGAGAAACAGTTTCTACCTTAATTAACCAGCAGAGAAACAGTTTCTACCTTAATTAACCAGCAGAGAAACAGTTTCTACCTTAATTAACCAGCAGAGAAACAGTTTCTACCTTAATTAACCAACAGAGAAACAGTTTCTACCTTAATTAACCAACAGAGAAACAGTTTCTATCTGACACACATAGCCTACCTTAATTAACCAACACAGAGAAACAGTTTCTATCTGACACACATAGTCTACCTTAATTAACCAACAGAGAAACAGTTTCTACCTTAATTAACCAACACAGAGAAACAGTTTCTATCTGACACACATAGTCTACCTTAATTAACCAACACAGAGAAACAGTTTCTACCTTAATTAACCAACACAGAGAAACAGTTTCTATCTGACACACATAGTCTACCTTAATTAACCAGCAGAGAAACAGTTTCTATCTGACACACATAGTCTACCTTAATTAACCAACAGAGAAACAGTTTCTACCTTAATTAACCAACACAGAGAAACAGTTTCTATCTGACACACATAGTCTACCTTAATTAACCAGCAGAGAAACAGTTTCTATCTGACACACATAGTCTACCTTAATTAACCAACAGAGAAACAGTTTCTATCTGACACATTGTCTACCTTAATTAACCAACAGAGAAACAGTTTCTACCTTGATTAACCAACAGAGAAACGGTTTCTATCTGACACACATAGTCTACCTTAATTAACCAACACAGAGAAACAGTTTCTACCTTAATTAACCAACAGAGAAACGGTTTCTATCTGACACACATAGTCTACCTTAATTAACCAACACAGAGAAACAGTTTCTATCTGACACACATAGTCTACCTTAATTAACCAACACAGAGAAACAGTTTCTACCTTAATTAACCAACAGAGAAACAGTTTCTACCTTAATTAACCAACAGAGAAACGGTTTCTACCTTAATTAACCAACAGAGAAACGGTTTCTACCTTAATTAACCAACAGAGAAACGGTTTCTATCTGACACACATAGCCTACCTTAATTAACCAACAGAGAAACGGTTTCTACCTTAATTAACCAACAGAGAAACAGTTTCTACCTTAATTAACCAACAGAGAAACAGTTTCTATCTGACACACATAGTCTACCTTAATTAACCAACACAGAGAAACGGTTTCTATCTGACACACATAGCCTACCTTAATTAACCAACACAGAGAAACAGTTTCTATCTGACACACATAGTCTACCTTAATTAACCAACAGAGAAACAGTTTCTACCTTAATTAACCAACACAGAGAAACAGTTTCTATCTGACACACATAGTCTACCTTAATTAACCAACACAGAGAAACAGTTTCTACCTTAATTAACCAGCAGAGAAACAGTTTCTACCTTAATTAACCAACAGAGAAACAGTTTCTATCTGACACACATAGTCTACCTTAATTAACCAACACAGAGAAACGGTTTCTATGTAACACACATAGTCTAACTTAATTAACCAGCAGAGAAACAGTTTCTACCTTAATTAACCAGCAGAGAAACAGTTTCTACCTTACTTAACCAGCAGAGAAACAGTTTCTACCTTAATTAACCAGCAGAGAAACAGTTTCTACCTTAATTAACCAACAGAGAAACGGTTTCTATCTGACACACATAGACTACCTTAATTAACCAACACAGAGAAACGGTTTCTATCTGACACACATAGTCTACCTTAATTAACCAACAGAGAAACGGTTTCTACCTTAATTAACCAACAGAGAAACAGTTTCTATCTGACACACATAGTCTACCTTAATTAACCAACACAGAGAAACAGTTTCTATCTGACACACATAGTCTACCTTAATTAACCAACACAGAGAAACAGTTTCTACCTTAATTAACCAACAGAGAAACAGTTTCTACCTTAATTAACCAACAGAGAAACAGTTTCTATCTGACACACATAGTCTACCTTAATTAACCAACACAGAGAAACAGTTTCTATCTGACACACATAGTCTACCTTAATTAACCAACACAGAGAAACAGTTTCTATCTGACACACATAGTCTACCTTAATTAACCAGCAGAGAAACAGTTTCTATCTGACACACATAGTCTACCTTAATTAACCAACACAGAGAAACAGTTTCTACCTTAATTAACCAACAGAGAAACAGTTTCTACCTTAATTAACCAGCAGAGAAACAGTTTCTACCTTAATTAACCAGCAGAGAAACAGTTTCTACCTTAATTAACCAGCAGAGAAACAGTTTCTACCTTAATTAACCAGCAGAGAAACAGTTTCTACCTTAATTAACCAGCAGAGAAACAGTTTCTACGTTAATTAACCAGCAGAGAAACAGTTTCTACCTTAATTAACCAGCAGAGAAACAGTTTCTACCTTAATTAACCAGCAGAGAAACAGTTTCTACCTTACACACATAGTCTACCTTAATTAACCAACAGAGAAACAGTTTCTACCTTAATTAACCAACACAGAGAAACAGTTTCTATCTGACACACATAGTCTACCTTAATTAACCAACACAGAGAAACAGTTTCTACCTTAATTAACCAACACAGAGAAACAGTTTCTATCTGACACACATAGTCTACCTTAATTAACCAGCAGAGAAACAGTTTCTATCTGACACACATAGTCTACCTTAATTAACCAACAGAGAAACAGTTTCTATCTGACACACATAGTCTACCTTAATTAACCAACAGAGAAACAGTTTCTACCTTAATTAACCAACAGAGAAACGGTTTCTATCTGACACACATAGTCTACCTTAATTAACCAACACAGAGAAACAGTTTCTATCTGACACACATAGTCTACCTTAATTAACCAACAGAGAAACGGTTTCTATCTAACACACATAGTCTACCTTAATTAACCAACAGAGAAAAGGTTTCTACCTTAATTAACCAACAGAGAAACGGTTTCTACCTTAATTAACCAACAGAGAAACGGTTTCTATCTGACACACATAGCCTACCTTAATTAACCAACAGAGAAACGGTTTCTACCTTAATTAACCAACACAGAGAAACAGTTTCTACCTTAATTAACCAACAGAGAAACGGTTTCTATCTGACACACATAGTCTACCTTAATTAACCAACACAGAGAAACGGTTTCTATCTGACACACATAGCCTACCTTAATTAACCAACACAGAGAAACAGTTTCTATCTGACACACATAGTCTACCTTAATTAACCAACAGAGAAACAGTTTCTACCTTAATTAACCAACACAGAGAAACAGTTTCTATCTGACACACATAGTCTACCTTAATTAACCAACACAGAGAAACAGTTTCTACCTGACACACATAGTCTACCTTAATTAACCAGCAGAGAAACAGTTTCTGACACACATAGTCTACCTTAATTAACCAACACAGAGAAACGGTTTCTATCTAACACACATAGTCTACCTTAATTAACCAGCAGAGAAACAGTTTCTACCTTAATTAACCAGCAGAGAAACAGTTTCTACCTTAATTAACCAGCAGAGAAACAGTTTCTACCTTAATTAACCAGCAGAGAAACAGTTTCTACCTTACTTAACCAGCAGAGAAACAGTTTCTACCTTAATTAACCAGCAGAGAAACAGTTTCTACCTTAATTAACCAGCAGAGAAACAGTTTCTACCTTAATTAACCAACAGAGAAACGGTTTCTATCTGACACACATAGACTACCTTAATTAACCAACACAGAGAAACGGTTTCTATCTGACACACATAGACTACCTTAATTAACCAACACAGAGAAACGGTTTCTACCTTAATTAACCAACACAGAGAAACAGTTTCTACCTTAATTAACCAACACAGAGAAACGGTTTCTATCTGACACATAGACTACCTTAATTAACCAACACAGAGAAACGGTTTCTATCTGACACACATAGACTACCTTAATTAACCAACACAGAGAAACGGTTTCTATCTGACACACATAGACTACCTTAATTAACCAACACAGAGAAACAGTTTCTACCTTAATTAACCAACACAGAGAAACGGTTTCTATCTGACACACATAGACTACCTTAATTAACCAACACAGAGAAACGGTTTCTATCTGACACACATAGACTACCTTAATTAACCAACACAGAGAAACGGTTTCTATCTGACACACATAGACTACCTTAATTAACCAACACAGAGAAACAGTTTCTATCTGACACACATAGCCTACCTTAATTAACCAACACAGAGAAACAGTTTCTACCTTAATTAACCAACAGAGAAACAGTTTCTATCTGACACACATAGTCTTCCTTAATTAACCAACAGAGAAACAGTTTCTATCTGACACACATAGTCTACCTTAATTAACCAACACAGAGAAACAGTTTCTATCTGACACACATAGTCTACCTTAATTAACCAACACAGAGAAACAGTTTCTATCTGACACACATAGTCTACCTTAATTAACCAGCAGAGAAACAGTTTCTATCTGACACACATAGTCTACCTTAATTAACCAGCAGAGAAACAGTTTCTATCTGACACACATAGTCTACCTTAATTAACCAACACAGAGAAACAGTTTCTATCTGACACACATAGTCTACCTTAATTAACCAACACAGAGAAACAGTTTCTACCTTAATTAACCAGCAGAGAAACAGTTTCTACCTTAATTAACCAGCAGAGAAACAGTTTCTATCTGACACACATAGCCTACCTTAATTAACCAACACAGAGAAACAGTTTCTATCTGACACACATAGTCTACCTTAATTAACCAACAGAGAAACAGTTTCTACCTTAATTAACCAACACAGAGAAACAGTTTCTACCTTAATTAACCAACACAGAGAAACAGTTTCTACCTTAATTAACCAGCAGAGAAACAGTTTCTACCTTAATTAACCAACAGAGAAACAGTTTCTATCTGACACACATAGTCTACCTTAATTAACCAACACAGAGAAACAGTTATCTGACACACATAGTCTACCTTAATTAACCAACACAGAGAAACAGTTTCTCTGACACACATAGTCTACCTTAATTAACCAGCAGAGAAACAGTTTCTATCTGACACACATAGTCTACCTTAATTAACCAACACAGAGAAACAGTTTCTACCTTAATTAACCAGCAGAGAAACAGTTTCTACCTTAATTAACCAGCAGAGAAACAGTTTCTATCTGACACACATAGCCTACCTTAATTAACCAACACAGAGAAACAGTTTCTATCTGACACACATAGTCTACCTTAATTAACCAGCAGAGAAACAGTTTCTATCTGACACACATAGTCTACCTTAATTAACCAACACAGAGAAACAGTTTCTATCTGACACACATAGTCTACCTTAATTAACCAACAGAGAAACGGTTTCTATCTGACACACATAGCCTACCTTAATTAACCAACAGAGAAACGGTTTCTACCTTAATTAACCAACAGAGAAACAGTTTCTACCTTAATTAACCAACAGAGAAACAGTTTCTACCTTAATTAACCAACAGAGAAACAGTTTCTACCTTAATTAACCAACAGAGAAACGGTTTCTACCTTAATTAACCAACAGAGAAACGGTTTCTACCTTAATTAACCAACAGAGAAACGGTTTCTACCTTAATTAACCAACAGAGAAACAGTTTCTACCTTAATTAACCAGCAGAGAAACAGTTTCTACCTTAATTAACCAGCAGAGAAACAGTTTCTACCTTAATTAACCAGCAGAGAAACAGTTTCTACCTTAATTAACCAGCAGAGAAACAGTTTCTACCTTAATTAACCAGCAGAGAAACAGTTTCTACCTTAATTAACCAGCAGAGAAACAGTTTCTACCTTAATTAACCAACAGAGAAACAGTTTCTACCTTAATTAACCAACAGAGAAACAGTTTCTATCTGACACACATAGTCTACCTTAATTAACCAGCAGAGAAACAGTTTCTATCTGACACACATAGCCTACCTTAATTAACCAACACAGAGAAACAGTTTCTATCTGACACACATAGTCTACCTTAATTAACCAACAGAGAAACAGTTTCTACCTTAATTAACCAACACAGAGAAACAGTTTCTATCTGACACACATAGTCTACCTTAATTAACCAGCAGAGAAACAGTTTCTATCTGACACACAGTCTACCTTAATTAACCAACACAGAGAAACAGTTTCTACCTTAATTAACCAGCAGAGAAACAGTTTCTATCTGACACACATAGTCTAACTTAATTAACCATCAGAGAAACAGTTTCTACCTTAATTAACCAACACAGAGAAACAGTTTCTACCTTAATTAACCAACACAGAGAAACAGTTTCTATCTGACACACATAGTCTACCTTAATTAACCAGCAGAGAAACAGTTTCTATCTGACACACACAGTCTACCTTAATTAACCAACACAGAGAAACAGTTTCTACCTTAATTAACCAACAGAGAAACGGTTTCTATCTGACACACATAGTCTACCTTAATTAACCAACACAGAGAAACAGTTTCTACCTTAATTAACCAACACAGAGAAACAGTTTCTACCTTAATTAACCAACAGAGACACGGTTTCTACCTGACACACATAGTCTACCTTAATTAACCAGAGAAACAGTTTCTACCTTAATTAACCAACACAGAGAAACAGTTTCTACCTTAATTAACCAACAGAGAAACAGTTTCTACCTTAATTAACCAACAGAGAAACAGTTTCTATCTGACACACATAGTCTACCTTAATTAACCAACACAGAGAAACAGTTTCTATCTGACACACATAGTCTACCTTAATTAACCAACAGAGAAACAGTTTCTACCTTAATTAACCAACACAGAGAAACAGTTTATCTGACACACATAGTCTACCTTAATTAACCAACACAGAGAAACAGTTTCTACCTTAATTAACCAGCAGAGAAACAGTTTCTATCTGACACACATAGTCTACCTTAATTAACCAACAGAGAAACAGTTTCTACCTTAATTAACCAACACAGAGAAACAGTTTCTACCTTAATTAACCAACAGAGAAACGGTTTCTATCTGACACACATAGCCTACCTTAATTAACCAACAGAGAAACGGTTTCTATCTGACACACATAGTCTACCTTAATTAACCAACACAGAGAAACGGTTTCTATCTGACACACATAGTCTACCTTAATTAACCAACACAGAGAAACAGTTTCTACCTTAATTAACCAACAGAGAGACGGTTTCTATCTGACACACAGTCTACCTTAATTAACCAACAGAGAAACGGTTTCTACCTTAATTAACCAACACAGAGAAACAGTTTCTGACACACATAGACTACCTTAATTAACCAACACAGAGAAACGGTTTCTATCTGACACACATAGACTACCTTAATTAACCAACACAGAGAAACAGTTTCTACCTTAATTAACCAACAGAGAAACGGTTTCTGACACACATAGACTACCTTAATTAACCAACACAGAGAAACGGTTTCTATCTGACACACATAGTCTACCTTAATTAACCAACACAGAGAAACAGTTTCTACCTTAATTAACCAACAGAGAGACGGTTTCTATCTGACACACAGTCTACCTTAATTAACCAACAGAGAAACGGTTTCTACCTTAATTAACCAACACAGAGAAACAGTTTCTGACACACATAGACTACCTTAATTAACCAACACAGAGAAACGGTTTCTATCTGACACACATAGACTACCTTAATTAACCAACACAGAGAAACGGTTTCTATCTGACACACATAGCCTACCTTAATTAACCAACACAGAGAAACAGTTTCTACCTTAATTAACCAACACAGAGAAACGGTTTCTATCTGACACACATAGTCTACCTTAATTAACCAGCAGAGAAACAGTTTCTATCTGACACACCTAGTCTACCTTAATTAACCAACACAGAGAAACAGTTTCTATCTGACACACATAGTCTACCTTAATTAACCAACACAGAGAAACAGTTTCTATCTGACACACATAGTCTACCTTAATTAACCAGCAGAGAAACAGTTTCTATCTGACACATAGTCTACCTTAATTAACCAACACAGAGAAACAGTTTCTACCTTAATTAACCCGCAGAGAAACAGTTTCTACCTTAATTAACCAGCAGAGAAACAGTTTCTATCTGACACACATAGTCTACCTTAATTAACCAACACAGAGAAACAGTTTCTATCTGACACACATAGTCTACCTTAATTAACCAACACAGAGAAACAGTTTCTACCTTAATTAACCAACAGAGAAACAGTTTCTATCTGACACACATAGTCTACCTTAATTAACCAACACAGAGAAACAGTTTCTCTGACACACATAGTCTACCTTAATTAACCAACACAGAGAAACAGTTTCTACCTTAACCAACAGAGAAACAGTTTCTACCTTAATTAACCAGCAGAGAAACAGTTTCTACCTTAATTAACCAGCAGAGAAACAGTTTCTACCTTAATTAACCAGCAGAGAAACAGTTTCTACCTTAATTAACCAGCAGAGAAACAGTTTCTACCTTAATTAACCAGCAGAGAAACAGTTTCTACCTTAATTAACCAGCAGAGAAACAGTTTCTACCTTAATTAACCAACAGAGAAACAGTTTCTATCTGACACACATAGCCTACCTTAATTAACCAACACAGAGAAACAGTTTCTATCTGACACACATAGTCTACCTTAATTAACCAACAGAGAAACAGTTTCTACCTTAATTAACCAACACAGAGAAACAGTTTCTATCTGACACACATAGTCTACCTTAATTAACCAGCAGAGAAACAGTTTCTATCTGACACACATAGTCTACCTTAATTAACCAGCAGAGAAACAGTTTCTATCTGACACACATAGTCTACCTTAATTAACCAACAGAGAAACAGTTTCTACCTTAATTAACCAACACAGAGAAACAGTTTCTATCTGACACACATAGTCTACCTTAATTAACCAACAGAGAAACAGTTTCTACCTTAATTAACCAACACAGAGAAACAGTTTCTATCTGACACACATAGTCTACCTTAATTAACCAGCAGAGAAACAGTTTCTATCTGACACACATAGTCTACCTTAATTAACCAGCAGAGAAACAGTTTCTACCTTAATTAACCAGCAGAGAAACAGTTTCTACCTTAATTAACCAACAGAGAAACGGTTTCTATCTGACACACATAGTCTACCTTAATTAACCAACACAGAGAAACAGTTTCTATCTGACACACATAGTCTACCTTAATTAACCAACACAGAGAAACAGTTTCTATCTGACACACATAGTCTACCTTAATTAACCAACACAGAGAAACAGTTTCTATCTGACACACATAGCCTACCTTAATTAACCAACAGAGAAACGGTTTCTACCTTAATTAACCAACACAGAGAAACAGTTTCTACCTTAATTAACCAACAGAGAAACGGTTTCTATCTGACACATAGACTACCTTAATTAACCAACACAGAGAAACGGTTTCTCTGACACACATAGTCTACCTTAATTAACCAACACAGAGAAACAGTTTCTACCTTAATTAACCAACAGAGAAACAGTTTCTACCTTAATTAACCAACAGAGAAACGGTTTCTATCTGACACATAGACTACCTTAATTAACCAACAGAGAAACGGTTTCTATCTGACACACATAGCCTACCTTAATTAACCAACACAGAGAAACAGTTTCTACCTTAATTAACCAACAGAGAAACAGTTTCTATCTGACACACATAGTCTACCTTAATTAACCAACAGAGAAACAGTTTCTATCTGACACACATAGTCTACCTTAATTAACCAGCAGAGAAACAGTTTCTATCTGACACACATAGTCTACCTTAATTAACCAGCAGAGAAACAGTTTCTATCTGACACACATAGTCTACCTTAATTAACCAACAGAGAAACGGTTTCTATCTGACACACATAGTCTACCTTAATTAACCAGCAGAGAAACAGTTTCTACCTTAATTAACCAGCAGAGAAACAGTTTCTACCTTAATTAACCAACAGAGAAACGGTTTCTATCTGACACACATAGTCTACCTTAATTAACCAACACAGAGAAACAGTTTCTATCTGACACACATAGTCTACCTTAATTAACCAACACAGAGAAACAGTTTCTATCTGACACATAGTCTACCTTAATTAACCAACACAGAGAAACAGTTTCTACCTTAATTAACCAGCAGAGAAACAGTTTCTACCTTAATTAACCAGCAGAGAAACAGTTTCTATCTGACACACATAGCCTACCTTAATTAACCAACACAGAGAAACAGTTTCTATCTGACACACATAGCCTACCTTAATTAACCAACACAGAGAAACAGTTTCTACCTTAATTAACCCGCAGAGAAACAGTTTCTACCTTAATTAACCAGCAGAGAAACAGTTTCTATCTGACACACATAGTCTACCTTAATTAACCAACAGAGAAACAGTTTCTATCTGACACACATAGTCTACCTTAATTAACCAACACAGAGAAACAGTTTCTACCTTAATTAACCAACAGAGAAACAGTTTCTACCTTAATTAACCAACAGAGAAACAGTTTCTACCTTAATTAACCAGCAGAGAAACAGTTTCTACCTTAATTAACCAGCAGAGAAACAGTTTCTATCTGACACACATAGCCTACCTTAATTAACCAACACAGAGAAACAGTTTCTATCTGACACACATAGTCTACCTTAATTAACCAACACAGAGAAACGGTTTCTACCTTAATTAACCAACAGAGAAACGGTTTCTACCTTAATTAACCAACAGAGAAACGGTTTCTATCTGACACACATAGTCTACCTTAATTAACCAACAGAGAAACGGTTTCTACCTTAATTAACCAACAGAGAAACAGTTTCTACCTTAATTAACCAACAGAGAAACAGTTTCTACCTTAATTAACCAACAGAGAAACGGTTTCTACCTTAATTAACCAACAGAGAAACGGTTTCTACCTTAATTAACCAACAGAGAAACGGTTTCTATCTGACACACATAGTCTACCTTAATTAACCAACAGAGAAACGGTTTCTACCTTAATTAACCAACAGAGAAACAGTTTCTACCTTAATTAACCAACAGAGAAACAGTTTCTACCTTAATTAACCAGCAGAGAAACAGTTTCTACCTTAATTAACCAGCAGAGAAACAGTTTCTACCTTAATTAACCAGCAGAGAAACAGTTTCTACCTTAATTAACCAGCAGAGAAACAGTTTCTACCTTAATTAACCAGCAGAGAAACAGTTTCTACCTTAATTAACCAGCAGAGAAACAGTTTCTACCTTAATTAACCAGCAGAGAAACAGTTTCTACCTTAATTAACCAACAGAGAAACAGTTTCTACCTTAATTAACCAACAGAGAAACAGTTTCTATCTGACACACATAGCCTACCTTAATTAACCAACACAGAGAAACAGTTTCTATCTGACACACATAGTCTACCTTAATTAACCAACACAGAGAAACAGTTTCTATCTGACACACATAGTCTACCTTAATTAACCAGCAGAGAAACAGTTTCTATCTGACACACATAGTCTACCTTAATTAACCAACACAGAGAAACAGTTTCTACCTTAATTAACCAGCAGAGAAACAGTTTCTATCTGACACACATAGTCTACCTTAATTAACCAACAGAGAAACAGTTTCTACCTTAATTAACCAACACAGAGAAACAGTTTCTACCTTAATTAACCAGCAGAGAAACAGTTTCTATCTGACACACATAGTCTACCTTAATTAACCAACAGAGAAACAGTTTCTATCTGACACACATAGTCTACCTTAATTAACCAACAGAGAAACAGTTTCTACCTTAATTAACCAGCAGAGAAACAGTTTCTACCTTAATTAACCAGCAGAGAAACAGTTTCTACCTTAATTAACCAACAGAGAAACGGTTTCTATCTGACACACATAGTCTACCTTAATTAACCAACACAGAGAAACAGTTTCTACCTTAATTAACCAACAGAGAAACGGTTTCTATCTGACACACATAGTCTACCTTAATTAACCAACACAGAGAAACAGTTTCTACCTTAATTAACCAACAGAGAAACGGTTTCTATCTGACACATAGTCTACCTTAATTAACCAACACAGAGAAACAGTTTCTACCTTAATTAACCAACAGAGAAGCAGTTTCTATCTGACACATAGTCTACCTTAATTAACCAACAGAGAAACGGTTTCTACCTTAATTAACCAACACAGAGAAACAGTTTCTACCTTAATTAACCAACACAGAGAAACAGTTTCTACCTTAATTAACCAACAGAGAAACGGTTTCTACCTGACACACATAGTCTACCTTAATTAACCAACACAGAGAAACGGTTTCTATCTGACACACATAGTCTACCTTAATTAACCAACACAGAGAAACGGTTTCTATCTGACACACATAGTCTACCTTAATTAACCAACACAGAGAAACAGTTTCTACCTTAATTAACCAACACAGAGAAACAGTTTCTATCTGACACACATAGTCTACCTTAATTAACCAACACAGAGAAACGGTTTCTATCTGACACACATAGCCTACCTTAATTAACCAACAGAGAAACGGTTTCTATCTGACACACATAGTCTACCTTAATTAACCAACAGAGAAACGGTTTCTACCTTAATTAACCAACAGAGAAACGGTTTCTACCTTAATTAACCAACAGAGAAACGGTTTCTATCTGACACACATAGTCTACCTTAATTAACCAACAGAGAAACGGTTTCTACCTTAATTAACCAACACAGAGAAACAGTTTCTACCTTAATTAACCAACACAGAGAAACAGTTTCTACCTTAATTAACCAACACAGAGAAACGGTTTCTATCTGACACACATAGACTACCTTAATTAACCAACAGAGAAACGGTTTCTACCTTAATTAACCAACAGAGAAACGGTTTCTATCTGACACACATAGCCTACCTTAATTAACCAACATAGAGAAACAGTTTCTACCTTAATTAACCAACAGAGAAACGGTTTCTATCTGACACACATAGACTACCTTAATTAACCAACACAGAGAAACGGTTTCTATCTGACACACATAGACTACCTTAATTAACCAACAGAGAAACGGTTTCTACCTTAATTAACCAACAGAGAAACGGTTTCTATCTGACACACATAGTCTACCTTAATTAACCAACAGAGAAACGGTTTCTACCTTAATTAACCAACACAGAGAAACAGTTTCTACCTTAATTAACCAACAGAGAAACGGTTTCTATCTGACACACATAGACTACCTTAATTAACCAACAGAGAAACGGTTTCTATCTGACACATAGTCTACCTTAATTAACCAACACAGAGAAACAGTTTCTACCTTAATTAACCAACAGAGAAGCAGTTTCTATCTGACACACATAGTCTACCTTAATTAACCAACAGAGAAACGGTTTCTACCTTAATTAACCAACACAGAGAAACAGTTTCTACCTTAATTAACCAACACAGAGAAACAGTTTCTACCTTAATTAACCAACAGAGAAACGGTTTCTACCTGACACACATAGTCTACCTTAATTAACCAACACAGAGAAACGGTTTCTATCTGACACACATAGTCTACCTTAATTAACCAACACAGAGAAACGGTTTCTATCTGACACACATAGTCTACCTTAATTAACCAACACAGAGAAACAGTTTCTACCTTAATTAACCAACACAGAGAAACAGTTTCTATCTGACACACATAGTCTACCTTAATTAACCAACACAGAGAAACGGTTTCTATCTGACACACATAGCCTACCTTAATTAACCAACAGAGAAACGGTTTCTATCTGACACACATAGTCTACCTTAATTAACCAACAGAGAAACGGTTTCTACCTTTAATTAACCAACAGAGAAACAGTTTCTACCTTAATTAACCAACAGAGAAACAGTTTCTATCTGACACACATAGCCTACCTTAATTAACCAACAGAGAAACGGTTTCTACCTTAATTAACCAACACAGAGAAACAGTTTCTACCTTAATTAACCAACACAGAGAAACGGTTTCTATCTGCCATAGACTACCTTAATTAACCAACACAGAGAAACGGTTTCTATCTGACCTTACACATAGACTACCTTAATTAACCAACAGAGAAACGGTTTCTACCTTAATTAACCAACAGAGAAACGGTTTCTATCTGACACACATAGCCTACCTTAATTAACCAACATAGAGAAACAGTTTCTACCTTAATTAACCAACAGAGAAACGGTTTCTATCTGACACACATAGACTACCTTAATTAACCAACACAGAGAAACGGTTTCTATCTGACACACATAGACTACCTTAATTAACCAACAGAGAAACGGTTTCTACCTTAATTAACCAACAGAGAAACGGTTTCTATCTGACACACATAGTCTACCTTAATTAACCAACAGAGAAACGGTTTCTACCTTAATTAACCAACACAGAGAAACAGTTTCTACCTTAATTAACCAACAGAGAAACGGTTTCTATCTGACACACATAGACTACCTTAATTAACCAACAGAGAAACGGTTTCTTTCTGGGACCACATAGCCTACCTTAATTAACCAACACAGAGAAACAGTTTCTATCTGATACACATAGCCTACCTTAATTAACCAACACAGAGAAACCGTTTCTACCATAATGAACGGCGTACAGAGAAACGGTTTCTATCTGACACACATAGCCTACCTTAATTAACCAACACAGAGAAACAGTTTCTATCTGACACACGGGATAGCCTACCTTAATTAACCAACACAGAGAAACAGTTTCTACCTTAATTAACCAACACAGAGAAACGGTTTCTATCTGACACATAGCCTACCTTAATTAACCAACACAGAGAAACAGTTTCTACCTTAATTAACCAACACAGAGAAACAGTTTCTACCTTAATTAACCAACACAGAGAACCGTTTCTACCATAATTAACCAACAGAGAAACGGTTTCTATCTGACACACATAGCCTACCTTAATTAACCAACACAGAGAAACAGTTTCGATCCCTGACACACATAGCCTACCTTAATTAACTCTAACACAGAGAAACAGTTTCTACCTTAATTAACCAACAGAGAAACAGTTTCTATCTAACACACATAGCCTACCTTAATTAACCAAACACAGAGAAACAGTTTCTACCTTAATTAACCAACACAGAGAAATGGTTTCTACCTTAATTAACCTTATGCCCTCAGCTTTACCTTTACTTTAGGGACCAATTGATCATGCTCGCCTTGTCTTTAGATTATTTAAAAATTATTTATTTTACCGTTATTTAACTAGACAAGTCAGTTTAAGAACAAATTCTTATTTACAATGACGGCGTAGGAACAGTGGGTTAACTGGTCTAGGAACAGTGGGTTAACTGCCTTGTTCAGGGGCAGAATGACAGATTTTTAACTTCTCAGCTCGGGGATTCAATCTAGCAACCTTTCGGTTACTAGTCCAACGCTCTAACCACTAGGCTACCTACCGCCCTCCACTCTAACCACTAGGCTACCTGCCATCCCTACACTCTAACCACTAGGCTACCTGCCGTCCCTACACTCTAACCACTAGGCTACCTGCAGTCCCTACACTCTAACCACTAGGCTACCTGCAGTCCCTCCACTCTAACCACTAGGCTACCTGCCGTCCCTCCACTCTAACCACTAGGCTACCTGCCGTCCCTCCACTCCCTCCCACTAGGCTACCTGCCGTCCCTCCACTCTAACCACTAGGCTACCTGCCGTCCCTACACTCTAACCACTAGTATACCTGCCGTCCCTCCACTCTAACCACTAGGCTACCTGCCATCCCTCCACTCTAACCACTAGGCTACCTGCCGCCGCACGGTACAATTTTACGGTTCTATTTTATCCCAAAGTTATGGATCTGACTTTGCCATCCTCCCTTACCTCCTCATCTATAACCTATCCGAGGCAGACACCTCCACCCGACCAGGAACTCGATCGCCCTGAGCCCATCCTTTACAGTGAGTCCACGTCCAACCTCGCACCGGAGCATCGGGAGGATCTGAGTCCATGGCCTTAGACTTAGACAGGCCTGGTATTTATACAGTCATTTAGACAGGCCTGGTCTTTAAACAGTCATTTAGACAGGCCTGGTCTTTATACAGTCATTTAGACAGGCCTGGTATTTATACAGTCATTTAGACAGGCCTGGTCTTTATACAGTCATTTAGACAGGCCTGGTCTTTATACAGTCATTTAGACAGGCCTGGTATTTATACAGTCATTTAGACAGGCCTGGTATTTATATAGTCATTTAGACAGGCCTGGTCTTTATACAGTCATTTAGACAGGCCTGGTCTTTATACAGTCATTTAGACAGGCCTGGTACTTAGACAGTCATTTAGACAGGCCTGGTCTTTATACAGTCATTTAGACAGGCCTGGTATTTATACAGTCATTTAGACAGGCCTGGTCTTTATACAGTCATTTAGACAGACCTGGTATTTATACAGTCATTTAGACAGACCTGGTATTTATACAGTCATTTAGACAGACCTGGTATTTATACAGTCATTTAGACAGGCCTGGTATTTATACAGTCATTTAGACAGGCCTGGTCTTTATACAGTCATTTAGACAGGCATGGTCTTTATACAGTCATTTAGACAGGCCTGGTCATTTATACAGTCATTTAGACAGGCCTGGTATTTATACAGTCATTTAGACAGGCCTGGTATTTATACAGTCATTTAGACAGGCCTGGTATTTATACAGTCATTTAGACAGGCCTGGTATTTATACAGTCATTTAGACAGGCCTGGTCTTTATACAGTCATTTAGACAGGCCTGGTATTTATACAGTCATTTAGACAGGCCTGGTCTTTATACAGTCATTTAGACAGGCCTGGTATTTATACAGTCATTTAGACAGGCATTTAGACAGGCCTGGTCTTTACATAGTCATTTAGACAGGCCTGGTATTTATACAGCCGTACAGTCATTTGACAGGCCTGGTCTTTATACAGTCATTTAGACAGGCCTGGTATTTATACAGTC
>NW_024607854.1:35000-39637 GCF_018296145.1 Oncorhynchus tshawytscha | reverse complement strand
AGTGCACTAAACAGTGATAGGGAGCCATCAGTCCTTCTCATCACCTGTCTGTTGGCACGTAACGTACACTGGTATATTATTTCAGTATACTCCCACGTGTGTGTGTGTGTGTGTGTGTGTGTGTGTGTGTGTGTGTGTGTGTGTGTGTGTGTATTTCTTGTGGGTGTTATGATGTATAATGGTGAGTGTGTCACATTGATTTACTGTAACAATGTAGAAACCCTTATCTCAGGAAAGCAGTACACACACACACACACACACACACCTCCCTTCAAGTGTGGGCTGCAACACAGGAATTACTCCCCTCAGACAAAGAGAGAGAAACACTGGGTTCTCTATGTCTCTGAAAATAATGTTTGATTCCCTGTGTTTAATCATTTTACCATCCAGAGCAGAGGGGGAATAGAGGGGGAGAGGAGGGAGTGGAGGGGAGGAGAGGAGGGGGAATAGAGGAGGAGGGAGTGGAGGGGAGGGTAGAGGAGGGAGTGGAGGGGAGGAGAGGAGGGAAGGAGAGGGAATATAGGAGGAGAGGAGGGAGTGGGTGGAGTGGAGGGGAGGAGTGGAGGGGAGGAGAGGAGGAGAGGAGGGGAGGAGGAGAGGAGGGGAGGAGAGGAGGGAGTGGAGGGGAGGAGAGGAGGAGAGGAGGGAGTGGAGGGGAGGAGGGAGTGGAGGGGGAGGAGGAGAGAGGGAGTGGAGGGAAGGAGAGGAGAGGAGAGGAGTGGAGGGGAGGAGAGGGAGTGGAGGGAAGGAGAGGAGAGGAGGGAAGGAGAGGGGGAGTGGAGGGAAGGAGAAGAGATGAGAGGAGTAGAGAGGAGAGGGGGAGTGGAGGGGATGAGAGGGGGAGGGGATGAGAGGGGGAGTGGAGGGGATGAGAGGGGGAGTGGAGGGGAGGAGAGGGGGAGTGGAGGGAAGGAGAGGAGAGGAGAGGAGGGAAGGAGAGGGGGAGTGGAGGGAAGGAGAGGGGGGAGTGGAGGGGAGTGGAGGGAAGGAGAGGAGAGGAGGGAAGGAGAGGGGGAGTGGAGGGGAGGAGAGGAGAGGGGAGTGGAGGGAAGGAGAGGGGGAGTAGAGGGAAGGAGAGGGGGAGTGGAGGGGAGGAGAGGGGAGTGGAGGGAGGAGAGGAGAGGAGGGAAGGAGAGGAGAGGGGGAGTGGAGGGAAGGAGAGAAGGAGAGGAGGGAAGGAGAGGAGGAGAGGGGAGTGGAGGGAAGGAGAGGAGAGGAGATGGAGAGTGGAGGGAAGGAGAAGAGAGGGGAGTGGAGGGAAGGAGAGGGGGAGTGGAGGGAAGGAGAGGAGGAGAGGAGAGTCCCTTCACCCCTCATCCCGCCCTCTCTTCCTTTATCACTCATCCCTCCCTCTATTCGTCCATCCCTCATCCCTCCCTCTATCCATTCATGCCTCCCTCTATTTTTACATCCCTCATCCCTCCGTTGATTCCGTCACCCCTCATCCCTCCCTCTATTCCTCCATCCCTCATCCCTCCCTCTGTCCCTTCACCCTCATCCCTCCCTCTATTCCTCCATCCCTCATCCCTCCCTCTATCCATTCATCACTCCCTCTATTCCTCCATCCCTCATCCCTCCCTCTATTCCTCCATCCCTCATCCCTCCCTCTGTCCCTTCACCCCTCATCCCTCCCTCCATTAGTTAATCCCTCCCTCTTTCCCGTCACCCCTCATCCCTCTCTACACCCCTTCATCCCTCATCCCTGCAGTCACATCAAAGACATGGCAACGACATACATGACTAACAGAACTGAGTCCTTACAAGTTCAAATCCTGCTACTACTGTCCTAGAACTAACACCCTACTACTGTCCTAGAACTAACACCCTACTACTGTTGTAGAACTAACACCCTACTACTGTCCTAGAACTAACACCCTACTACTGTCCTAGAACTAACACCCTACTACTGTCCTAGAACTAACACCCTACTACTGTCCTAGAACTAACACCCTACTACTGTCCTAGAACTAACACCCTACTACTGTCCTAGAACTAACACCCTACTACTGTTCTAGAACTAACACCCTACGGCTGTTCTAGAACTAACAACACCCTACTACTGTCCTAGAACTAACACCCTACTACTGTCCTAGAACTAACACCCTACTACTGTCCTAGAACTAACACCCTACTACTGTCCTAGAACTAACACCCTACTACTGTCCTAGAACTAACACCCTACTACTGTCCTAGAACTAACACCCTACTACTGTTCTAGAACTAACACCCTACTACTGTCCTAGAACTAACACCCTTCTACTGTCCTAGAACTAACACCCTACTACTATCCTAGAACTAACACCCTACTACTATCCTAGAACTAACACCCTACTACTGTCCTAGAACTAACACCCTACTACTGTCCTAGAACTAACACCCTACTACTGTCCTAGAACTAACACCCTACTACTGTCCTAGAACTAACACCCTACTACTGTCCTAGAACTAACACCCTACTACTGTCCTAGAACTAACACCCTACTACTGTCCTAGAACTAACACCCTACTACTGTTCTAGAACTAACACCCTACTACTGTTCTAGAACTAACACCCTACTACTGTTCTAGAACTAACAACACCCTACTACTGTCCTAGAACTAACACCCTACTACTGTCCTAGAACTAACACCCTACTACTGTCCTAGAACTAACACCCTACTACTGTCCTAGAACTAACACCCTACTACTGTCCTAGAACTAACACCCTACTACTGTCCTAGAACTAACACCCTACTACTGTCCTAGAACTAACACCCTACTACTGTCCTAGAACTAACACCCTACTACTGTCCTAGAACTAACACCCTACTACTGTCCTAGAACTAACACCCTACTACTGTTCTAGAACTAACACCCTACGGCTGTTCTAGAACTAACAACACCCTACTACTGTCCTAGAACTAACACTACTGTCCTAGAACTAACACCCTACTACTGTCCTAGAACTAACACCCTACTACTGTCCTAGAACTAACACCCTACTACTGTCCTAGAACTAACACCCTACTACTGTCCTAGAACTAACACCCTACTACTGTTCTAGAACTAACACCCTACTACTGTCCTAGAACTAACACCCTTCTACTGTCCTAGAACTAACACCCTACTACTATCCTAGAACTAACACCCTACTACTATCCTAGAACTAACACCCTACTACTGTCCTAGAACTAACACCCTACTACTGTCCTAGAACTAACACCCTACTACTGTCCTAGAACTAACACCCTACTACTGTCCTAGAACTAACACCCTACTACTGTCCTAGAACTAACACCCTACTACTGTCCTAGAACTAACACCCTACTACTGTCCTAGAACTAACACCCTACTACTGTCCTAGAACTAACACCCTACTACTGTTCTAGAACTAACACCCTACTACTGTTCTAGAACTAACACCCTACTACTGTTCTAGAACTAACAACACCCTACTACTGTCCTAGAACTAACACCCTACTACTGTCCTAGAACTAACACCCTACTACTGTCCTAGAACTAACACCCTACTACTGTCCTAGAACTAACACCCTACTACTGTCCTAGAACTAACACCCTACTACTGTCCTAGAACTAACACCCTACTACTGTCCTAGAACTAACACCCTACTACTGTCCTAGAACTAACACCCTACTACTGTCCTAGAACTAACACCCTACTACTGTTCTAGAACTAACACCCTACTACTGTTCTAGAACTAACACCCTACTACTGTTCTAGAACTAACAACACCCTACTACTGTCCTAGAACTAACACCCTACTACTGTCCTAGAACTAACACCCTTCTACTGTCCTAGAACTAACACCCTACTACTATCCTAGAACTAACACCCTACTACTATCCTAGAACTAACACCCTACTACTATCCTAGAACTAACACCCTACTACTATCCTAGAACTAACAACACCCCAGACCAATAGAGTCCATTTCAATAGAGTGCAAGTTATTCACCTTTTACCGTAGAACAGAGTCCTATCTAAGGGATGGGTTTTGTGTTGCATCGAATTGTGTCTGTGTGGCTGTGTCTCTCCTCCCTGTCTTGGGACACCAGCCACCAGCTTTGCCAGATGGGCATTAGTACCATCGCTAACATAACACTGATGCTGCCAGTGAGATGTGTATATCCTCTTTGCTACTGATTGTCTTCATATTTATAGTCCTGGCTCTGAGCTGTCTATTGTCTCAGTGAAGATGGAGTTTTACAAACAGTCCTCTGTGTCCTTTCTACACTGACTGGACAAAACATTAGGAACACCTGCCCTTTCCATGACAGACTGGGCCAGCCACTGGGGAGCCAGGCCCAGCCACTGGGGAGCCAGGCCCAGCCACTGGGGAGGGGCCCAGCCACTGGGGAGGGGCCCAGCCACTGGGGAGGGGCCCAGCCACTGGGGAGGGGCCCAGCCACTGGGGAGGGGCCCAGCCACTGGGGAGCCAGGCCTAGCCACTGGGCAGGGGCCCAGCCACTGGGGAGCCAGGCCTAGCCACTGGGCAGGGGCCCAGCCACTGGGGAGGGGCCCAGCCACTGGGGAGGGGCCCAGCCACTGGGGAGGGGCCCAGCCACTGGGGAGCCAGGCCTAGCCACTGGGCAGGGGCCCAGCCACTGGGGAGGGGCCCAGCCACTGGGGAGCCAGG
>NW_024607854.1:22500-30000 GCF_018296145.1 Oncorhynchus tshawytscha | reverse complement strand
GAGGGAAACAGTAGCCTCTTTATTCATGTGAATGACTTCATACTCTCTGTCCACCAGGCAACCACATCAAACAGTGTATATGACCTATGATTCAAACAGTAGAGGCATCAGGGACAATCATTGTACAATACAAATCAATACCAATATTAGGATGAAGATCAATGCGAATGTTAAACTCCATAGAAATATTGCAATGAAGAATTCTCATATTGCAGATTCCTGCTACAAAAGCGACGAAGAAGGTAACCAGAAAACGGATTGTGGTGGAGAATGGTTTGCGTTAGACATGTAGATCTGTCTGGCTTTTCACTGTTGCTGTTCTGTGTCTATAGATCTACCTGGTTTGTGTCACTAGCTGTACTTGTATGGAGCTGATTTGTCTCACGTTACTAAAACAGTAGCTGTCAGTTTAGCTGTTCTAAATGTATGTAGGCTGTTTGCTTGTCCTTTACTCATAGGTTGTACGTCCATCACGTGGTTACGTCATGCCGTTGTCATGTTACGTTGTTATGAACGTTGTCAATAAACCCAGTCATTCTGGACGGAGGCTAACTACTGTTTAGTCTAAATTACACTATAGTGCCTGGACATACGATGACATTGGTAAAGTAGTGAAATATTGAGTAGGAAACAACTTTGCCATGCATTATCATGTCGTCAAATTTATTTTAGACGTTGTCATTAGCTTGCTAAGTTCGTCAAAAATAGCTAGTAATGCTAGCGTTAGCTAGCTACAACCCGGTGGCCTCCCCTCAATTTGAGCTAATTAGCTAACCTTATACTGCATCTATAATAAATCTGGTGACATCAAAGTGATGACAAAAGGTTTTCCTACTAATTATTTACCTCATTTTGAAAGTCATTTTTATTTCCAAGCCACTAAATGCAGTTTTGATGAAATCTTCCTCAGCTCTCATTGATGATGCATTGAGTAGAATGCTCAGTCGGGCATCAGTCCAAAACAATATTGTGACCAAACATACAAACCATGAACAGCCAACCTGTATAGGTCACTATAGCTGTTCTGTAGTTGAATAATGTATGGAGTTGGTTGTCTTGTCACTCTGGTAGTACTGTGTGGATGTGGCTGGCTTTCTTGTCAATATAGATGTTTTAGTTCTGGCTGGCTTTCTTGTCAATATAGATGTTTTAGTTCTGGCTGGCTTGTCAATATATATGTTTCAGTTCTGGGTGGCTTTCTTGTCAATATAGATGTTTTAGTTCTGGCTGGCTTGTCAATATAGATGTTTTAGTTCTGGGTGGCTTTCTTGTCAATATAGATGTTTTAGTTCTGGGTGGCTTTCTTGTCAATATAGATGTTTTAGTTCTGGGTGGCTTTCTTGTCAATATAGATGTTTTAGTTCTGGGTGGCTTTCTTGTCAATATAGATGTTTTAGTTCTGGGTGGCTTTCTTGTCAATATAGATGTTTTAGTTCTGGCTGGCTTGTCAATATAGATGTTTTAGTTCTGGCTGGCTTGTCAATATAGATGTTTTAGTTCTGGGTGGCTTTCTTGTCAATATGGATGTTTTAGCTCTGGCTGGCTTGTCTAGCTAGTCTGTAGCCTATAGATTGGCTGTCGGGCTGCATCCATTTTGAATTCAATCCCTTTTGACAGCATCCATTTTGATTTATGCTAAACCATCCGTACATGTTTTCCTGGTAGAAAAGGGGTCAGAATGTGACTTTTTGGACCTTTTTAAACCGTCCAAGAGATCAAGGTGCTCGAGTTGACCCATTTAGCATACACCACCATACCATCGCTGTCACAGATAAACGGTTGAATTTGATACCATCTCTGTCACAGATAAACGGTTGAGTTTGATACCATCGCTGTCACAGATAAACGATTGAGTTTGATATCATCGCTGTCACAGATAAACGGTTGAGTTTGATATCATCACTGTCACAGATAAACGGTTGAGTTTGATACCATCACAGATAAACGGTTGAGTTTGATACCATCACTGTCACAGATAAACGGTTGAGTTTGATACCATCACAGATAAACGGTTGAGTTTGATACCATCACAGATAAACAGTTGAGTTTGATACCATCACAGATAAACAGTTGAGTTTGATATCATCACTGTCACAGATAAACGGTTGAGTTTGATACCATCACAGATAAACGGTTGAGTTTGATACCATCTCTGTCACAGATAAACGGTTGAGTTTGATATCATCACTGTCACAGATAAACGGTTGAGTTTGATACCATCGCTGTCACAGATAAACGGTTGAGTGTGATACCATCTCTGTCACAGATAAACGGTTGAGTTTGATACCATCGCTGTCACAGATAAACGGTTGAGTGTGATACCATCTCTGTCACAGATAAACTGTTGAGTTTGATACCATCACAGATAAACAGTTGAGTTTGATACCATCACTGTCACAGATAAACAGTTGAGTTTGATATCATCGCTGTCACAGATAAACGGTTGAGTATGATATCATCACTGTCACAGATAAACGGTTGAGTTTGATACCATCACAGATAAACGGTTGAGTTTGATACCATCACTGTCACAGATAAACGGTTGAGTTTGATACCATCACAGATAAACGGTTGAGTTTGATACCATCACAGATAAACAGTTGAGTTTGATACCATCACAGATAAACAGTTGAGTTTGATATCATCACTGTCACAGATAAACGGTTGAGTTTGATACCATCACAGATAAACGGTTGAGTTTGATATCATCACTGTCACAGATAAACGGTTGAGTTTGATATCATCACTGTCACAGATAAACGGTTGAGTTTGATACCATCGCTGTCACAGATAAACGGTTGAGTGTGATACCATCTCTGTCACAGATAAACGGTTGAGTTTGATACCATCGCTGTCACAGATAAACGGTTGAGTGTGATACCATCTCTGTCACAGATAAACGGTTGAGTTTGATACCATCACTGTCACAGATAAACTGTTGAGTTTGATACCATCGCTGTCACAGATAAACGGTTGAGTTTGATATCATCACTGTCACAGATAAACGGTTGAGTTTGATACCATCACAGATAAACGGTTGAGTTTGATACCATCACTGTCACAGATAAACGGTTGAGTTTGATACCATCACAGATAAACGGTTGAGTTTGATACCATCACTGTCACAGATAAACGGTTGAGTTTGATACCATCACAGATAAACGGTTGAGTTTGATACCATCACAGATAAACGGTTGAGTTTGATACCATCTCTGTCACAGATAAACGGTTGAGTTTGATATCATCACTGTCACAGATAAACGGTTGAGTTTGATACCATCGCTGTCACAGATAAACGGTTGAGTGTGATACCATCTCTGTCACAGATAAACTGTTGAGTTTGATACCATCACAGATAAACAGTTGAGTTTGATACCATCACTGTCACAGATAAACAGTTGAGTTTGATACCATCACAGATAAACTGTTGAGTTTGATACCATTTTAAAGCTATCAAACAGTGTTAAGCTATTTTATTATACCTTCAAAGAAAATTATACACATTTTAATGTTTAAACCATTAACCTCAAATGTCTAAAAACATCAATTATGTAAAAAATATCTATTATTTTTGTCATATTCACATATGTTGTAGCTAAGATGATATTTGACTGATGTTTTTGTGTCGTGCCCACGATCGGTTGAGACACAACATGCTCTTGAATACAGGGAGGAGGTCTCATTTCAACCGTAGAAATAGAAATCATAGAATGGGCCTATCCCTTCAGGCCACTGCAATTGAGTTGGTACACCATTGACATTTACATTTAATGAACATGTTTTACATTCTAATTAATACCACACAGATGACCTGCCTGTCCACCCACTGTCAAATGTCAACTTAAAAGGTCATGTCTATTCTAGTATCTGAATTTCTATACAGTACAATAGGTTTTCTATCGGAGGACTGACAGTATCATTTAAAACAACAGATGTTCCCATTCAAGTCAACATTCTCTGATGTGTGGACCTCCAATCTTCTTTGTGGTACAATTTGAAAGGTTCGGATTTCAATTGTATTCCCTTTTTAGTACATTTAGCAGCTAAAACATGACACTTACACTGTATTCAAGTGCATACTAAGTATAACCTCCACATGTGGTGTATATTGAAGCCATCAGATAAGCTGTATCCTAAGCTTTGTGGTGAGTGAGAGCCTGTTAAGTCAGCAGCTCGCTGGCTGTGAAGTTTGAAATGATTTGATCCGGAGGAGACGAGTGAGTGAGAGGAAGTGGATTAAAATGAATAATAAGATCACGGAGAGGACAGGAAGGGGAAAGTGGAGGAGGCGCTGGAACGCAATGCCGCAACCTAAAATAACCAAATCCTCCTCGGTGAGAGAGAGAGGAGTGCTTATCACGCCACTCCAGAGGAATGATGGGAGACGAAGGGGCCTGTGGCCCTGTGTTAGTTATTCAACCAGAACTGAGCTCTCTACTCTTATGGGATTCACTTTTTCAGACACATAATGAATCCAAACTGACAATCCTGGCATCCTGCTATGGAAGAGTACCATAACCTGTGTTCTTCAACACAGCAGTTTACTCCTATCCTGAACCTGTGTTGTTCTGTACAACAGTTTACTCCTATACTGAACCTGTGTTGTTCTGTACAACAGTTTACTCCTATACTGAACCTGTGTTGTTCTGTACAACAGTTTACTCCTATCCTGAACCTGTGTTGTTCTGTACAACAGTTTACTCCTATCCTGAACCTGTGTTGTTCTGTACAACAGTTTACTCCTATCCTGAACCTGTGTTGTTCTGTACAACAGTTTACTCCTATCCTGAACCTGTGTTGTTCTGTACAACAGTTTACTCCTATACTGAACCTGTGTTGTTCTGTACAACAGTTTACTCCTATACTGAACCTGTGTACTTCTATGGAGAATTCAAATTATTGTGTTAGCCCTGTCCTGTCAACTCTTAGCCTAGTCTGAGACTTTCTCCTTCTTCCACAGTCAGGACTAGATCAGAGAGGTTGGTAGTAGACCAGGACCTGACTATATAGAAGTCATTATTAACTACCTGACTATAGAGAAGTCATTATTAACTACCTGACTATATAGAAGTCATTATTAACTACCTGACTATAGAGAAGTCATTATTAACTACAGGATCTGACTATAGAGAAGTCATTATTAACTACCTGACTATAGAGAAGTCATTATTAACTACAGGACCTGACTATAGAGAAGTCATTATTAACTACATGACCTGACTATAGAGAAGTCATTATTAACTACCTGACTATAGAGAAGTCATTATCACAGAAGTATAACGAGTCCTGAGACTGGCTATATGACAGTCCTGAGACTGGCTATATGACAGAAGTATAAAGACCCCTGAGACTGGCTATATGACAGAAGTATAACAAGTCCTGAGACTGGCTATATGACAGAAGTATAACAAGTCCTGAGACTGGCTATATGACAGAAGTATAACAAGTCCTGAGACTGGCTATATGACAGAAGTATAACAAGTCCTGAGACTGGCTATATGACAGAAGTATAACAAGTCCTGAGACTGGCTATATGACAGAAGTATAACAAGTCCTGAGACTGGCTATATGACAGAAGTATAAAGACCTCTGAGACTGGCTATATGACAGAAGTATAACGACCCCTGAGACTGGCTATATGACAGAAGTATAACAAGTCCTGAGACTGGCTATATGACAGTCCTGAGACTGGCTATATGACAGAAGTATAACGAGTCCTGAGACTGGCTATATGACAGCAGTATAAAGACCTCTGTGACTGGCTATGTGACAGAAGTATAACGAGTCCTGAGACTGGCTATATGACAGAAGTATAAAGACCTCTGAGACTGGCTATATGACAGTCCTGAGACTGGCTATATGACAGTCCTGAGACTGGCTATATGACAGAAGTATAAAGACCCCTGAGACTGGCTATATGACTGAAGTATAACGAGTCCTGAGACTGGCTATATGACAGAAGTATAACAAGTCCTGAGACTGGCTATATGACAGAAGTATAACAAGTCCTGAGACTGGCTATATGACAGAAGTATAACGAGTCCTGAGACTGGCTATATGACAGTCCTGAGACTGGCTATATGACAGAAGTATAAAGACCCCTGAGCCTGGCTATATGACAGAAGTATAACAAGTCCTGAGACTGGCTATATGACAGAAGTATAAAGACCCCTGAGACTGGCTATATGACAGAAGTATAACGAGTCCTGAGACTGGCTATATGACAGAAGTATAACGAGTCCTGAGACTGGCTATATGACAGAAGTATAACAAGTCCTGAGACTGGCTATATGACAGAAGTATAAAGACCTCTGAGACTGGCTATATGACAGTCCTGAGACTGGCTATATGACAGTCCTGAGACTGGCTATATGACAGAAGTATAACGAGTCCTGAGACTGGCTATATGACAGAAATATAAAGACCTCTGAGACTGGCTATATGACAGTCCCGAGACTGGCTATATGACAGTCCTGAGACTGGCTATATGACAGAAGTATAAAGACCTCTGAGACTGGCTATATGACAGTCCTGAGACTGGCTATATGACAGTCCTGAGACTGGCTATATGACAGAAGTATAAAGACCTCTGAGACTGGCTATGTGACAGAAGTATAACGAGTCCTAATATATATATAATATAGTATTATAATAATATAATAGAAGAATAGAATAGAGTAATAGAATAATATAACAGAATATCAGAATAATATGATATAATATAATAGATCTTTATTATTCCTAACAGTTGAGGTGAAATGTATCTTCAGTGCCTGTGACAGTACCCAACCCCTCTCGTTTCCTCCACTATGCTGTGACAGTACCCAACCCCTCTCGTTTCCTCCACTATGCTGTGACAGTACCCAACCCCTCTCGTTTCCTCCACTATGCTGTGACAGTACCCAACCCCTCTCGTTTCCTCCACTATGCTGTGAGCAGTACCCAACCCCTCTCGTTTCCTCCACTATGCTGTGAGCAGTACCCAACCCCTCTCGTTTCCTCCACTATGCTGTGAGCAGTACCCAACCCCTCTCGTTTCCTCCACTATGCTGTGAGCAGTACCCAACCCCTCTCGTTTCCTCCACTATGCTGTGAGCAGTACCCAACCCCTCTCGTTTCCTCCACTATGCTGTGAGCAGTACCCAACCCCTCTCGTTTCCTCCACTATGCTGTGACAGTACCCAACCCCTCTCGTTTCCTCCACTATGCTGTGAGCAGTGATCTCCCGTGGAGGTTGGATTTGTTTCAGTGCAGGAGACTTTTCTCACCTCCTCCCTGCCAGCCGATGCTCTCAGTGTTTCCCATTCACTCCGTAACCTGTTAGGGTCAGATAAAGGGTTGCTGTGACCCTCGCTCACCCCTCCACTGGACACACACTGGTTGAATCAATGTCGTTTCTACATCATCACGTCCTGACAATGTCGTTTCTACATCATCACAATGACGTTTCTACATCATCACAATGACGTTTCCACATCATCACGTCCTGACAACGTCGTT
>NW_024607854.1:10000-17500 GCF_018296145.1 Oncorhynchus tshawytscha | reverse complement strand
GTGTAGAACAAGCCTGGAGGTGGAGGTGTAGTCTGGGAACAAGGCCTGGTGTCATCACTTTGTAGAGCCTGGAGGTGTAGTCTGGGAACAAGGCCTGGTGTCATCACTTTGTAGAGCCTGGAGGTGTAGTCTGGGAACAAGGCCTGGTGTCATCACTTTGTAGAGCCTGGAGGTGTAGTCTGGGAACAAGGCCTGGTGTCATCACTTTGTAGAGCCTGGAGGTGTAGTCTGGGAACAAGGCCTGGTGTCATCACTTTGTAGAGCCTGGAGGTGTAGTCTGGGAACAAGGCCTGGTGTCATCACTTTGTAGAGCCTGGAGGTGTAGTCTGGGAACAAGGCCTGGTGTCATCACTTTGTAGAGCCTGGAGGTGTAGTCTGGGAACAAGGCCTGGTGTCATCACTTTGTAGAGCCTGGAGGTGTACAACAAGGCCTGGTGTCATCACTTTGTAGAGCCTGGAGGTGTAGTCTGGGAACAAGGCCTGGTGTCATCACTTTGTAGAGCCTGGAGGTGTAGTCTGGGAACAAGGCCTGGTGTCATCACTTTGTAGAGCCTGGAGGTGTAGTCTGGGAACAAGGCCTGGTGTCATCACTTTGTAGAGCCTGGAGGTGTAGTCTGGGAACAAGGCCTGGTGTCATCACTTTGTAGAGCCTGGAGGTGTAGTCTGGGAACAAGGCCTGGTGTCATCACTTTGTAGAGCCTGGAGGTGTAGTCTGGGAACAAGGCCTGGTGTCATCACTTTGTAGAGCCTGGAGGTGTAGTCTGGGAACAAGGCCTGGTGTCATCACTTTGTAGAGCCTGGAGGTGTAGTCTGGGAACAAGGCCTGGTGTCATCACTTTGTAGAGCCTGGAGGTGTAGTCTGGGAACAAGGCCTGGTGTCATCACTTTGTCCTGGGAACAAGGCCTGGTGTCATCACTTTGTAGGCCTGGAGGTGTAGTCTGGGAACAAGGCCTGGAGGTGTAGTCTGGGAACAAGGCCTGGTGTCATCACTTTGTAGAGCCTGGAGGTGTAGTCTGGGAACAAGGCCTGGTGTCATCACTTTGTAGAGCCTGGAGGTGTAGTCTGGGAACAAGGCCTGGTGTCATCACTTTGTAGAGCCTGGAGGTGTAGTCTGGGAACAAGGCCTGGTGTCATCACTTTGTAGAGCCTGGAGGTGTAGTCTGGGAACAAGGCCTGGTGTCATCACTTTGTAGAGCCTGGAGGTGTAGTCTGGGAACAAGGCCTGGTGTCATCACTTTGTAGAGCCTGGAGGTGTAGTCTGGGAACAAGGCCTGGTGTCATCACTTTGTAGAGCCTGGAGGTGTAGTCTGGGAACAAGGCCTGGTGTCATCACTTTGTAGAGCCTGGAGGTGTAGTCTGGGAACAAGGCCTGGTGTCATCACTTTGTAGAGCCTGGAGGTGTAGTCTGGGAACAAGGCCTGGTGTCATCACTTTGTAGAGCCTGGAGGTGTAGTCTGGGAACAAGGCCTGGTGTCATCACTTTGTAGAGCCTGGAGGTGTAGTCTGGGAACAAGGCCTGGTGTCATCACTTTGTAGAGCCTGGAGGTGTAGTCTGGGAACAAGGCCTGGTGTCATCACTTTGTAGAGCCTGGAGGTGTAGTCTGGGAACAAGGCCTGGTGTCATCACTTTGTAGAGCCTGGAGGTGTAGTCTGGGAACAAGGCCTGGTGTCATCACTTTGTAGAGCCTGGAGGTGTAGTCTGGGAACAAGGCCTGGTGTCATCACTTTGTAGAGCCTGGAGGTGTAGTCTGGGAACAAGGCCTGGTGTCATCACTTTGTAGAGCCTGGAGGTGTAGTCTGGGAACAAGGCCTGGTGTCATCACTTTGTAGAGCCTGGAGGTGTAGTCTGGGAACAAGGCCTGGTGTCATCACTTTGTAGAGCCTGGAGGTGTAGTCTGGGAACAAGGCCTGGTGTCTGATTGCTATTGAAGTCCGCACTTCGTTGATCTCCTTTATGTTTGAGAGGAGGTTTAGTGCCGTGTTGTGCCGTGTCAGGCAGATGGCTCCATTATGGTCATCAGCACAATACATTCAATTTCCTATTCACTGTTTACTGTGTTCAGTCTGTTACTGTTCAGTCTGTTACTGTGTTCAGTCTGTTACTCACTACAGACACCATTTCCTATTCACTGTTTACTGTGTTCAGTCTGTTACTGTTCAGTCTGTTACTGTGATCCGTCTGTTACTCACTACAGACACCATGTCCTATTCACTGTTTACTGTGATCAGTCTGTTACTGTTCAGTCTGTTACCCACTACAGACACCATTTCCTATTCACTGTTTACTGTGTTCAGTCTGTTACTGTTCAGTCTGTTACCCACTACAGACACCATTTCCTATTCACTGTTTACTGTGTTCAGTCTGTTACTGTTCAGTCTGTTACCCACTACAGACACCATTTCCTATTCACTGTTTACTGTGTTCAGTCTGTTACTCACTACAGACACCATTTCCTATTCACCGTTTACTGTGTTCAGTATGTTACTGTTCAGTCTGTTACTGTTCAGTCTGTTACTGTTCAGTCTGTTACTGTTCAGTCTGTTACCCACTACAGACACCATTTCCTATTCACTGTTTACTGTGTTCAGTCTGTTACTGTTCAGTCTGTTACTCACTACAGACACTATTTCCTATTCACTGTTTACTGTGTTCAGTCTGTTACTGTTCAGTCTGTTACTCACTACAGACACCATTTCCTATTCACTGTTTACTGTGTTCAGTCTGTTACTGTTCAGTCTGTTACTGTGATCCGTCTGTTACTCACTACAGACACCATTTCCTATTCACTGTTTACTGTGTTCAGTCTGTTACTGTTCAGTCTGTTACTCACTACAGATACTATTTCCTATTCACTGTTTACTGTGATCAGTCTGTTACTGTTCAGTCTGTTACCCACTACAGACACCATTTCCTATTCACTGTTTACTGTGATCAGTCTGTTACTGTTCAGTCTGTTACCCACTACAGATACTATTTCCTATTCACTGTTTACTGTGATCAGTCTGTTACTGTTCAGTCTGTTACCCACTACAGACACCATTTCCTATTCACTGTTTACTGTGATCAGTCTGTTACTGTTCAGTCTGTTACCCACTACAGACACCATTTCCTATTCACTGTTTACTGTGTTCAGTCTGTTACTCACTACAGACACCATTTCCTATTCACCGTTTACTGTGTTCAGTATGTTACTGTTCAGTCTGTTACTGTTCAGTCTGTTACTGTTCAGTCTGTTACTGTTCAGTCTGTTACTGTTCAGTCTGTTACCCACTACAGACACCATTTCCTATTCACTGTTTACTGTGTTCAGTCTGTTACTGTTCAGTCTGTTACTCACTACAGACACCATTTCCTATTCACTGTTTACTGTGATCAGTCTGTTACTGTTCAGTCTGTTACCCACTACAGACACCATTTCCTATTCACTGTTTACTGTGTTCAGTCTGTTACCCACTACAGACACCATTTCCTATTCACTGTTTACTGTGTTCAGTCTGTTACCCACTACAGACACTATTTCCAGAAACTGTTGTTGTGACCGTCCTAGCAGTGGGTAGCCATCTTGTGGCCTCTGACAAACGTCATTTACTATTGATTTGCTGAGGCGTCTACGTGTTGAATTGCTACCTTGGTGGACAGCAGCAGGAGATGTCCTGGTTGTCCGTGACGTTGGTGTTGGTCTGGTTGTCCGTTGGTGTGGCTCTGGTTGTCCGTGACGTTGGTGTTGGTCTGGTTGTCCGTTCAGTTGGTGTTGGTCTGGTTGTCCGTGACGTTGGTGTTGGTCTGGTTGTCCGTTGGTGTTGGTCTGGTTGTCCGTGACGTTGGTGTTGGTCTGGTTGTCCGTTGGTGTGGGTCTGTTTGTCCGTTGGTGTTGGTCTGGTTGTCTGTTGGTGTTGGTCTGTTTGTCCGTTGGTGTTGGTCTGGTTGTCTGTTGGTGTTGGTCTGGTTGTCCGTGACGTTGGTGTTGGTCTGGTTGTCCGTGACGTTGGTGTTGGTCTGTTTGTCCGTGACGTTGGTGTTGGTCTGGTTGTCCGTTGGTGTTGGTCAAATCAAAATCAAATCAAATCAAATTTTATTTGTCACATACACATGGTTAGCAGATGTTAATGCGAGTGTAGCGAAATGCTTGTGCTTCTAGTTCCGACAATGCAGTAATAACGAGCAAGTAATCTAACTAACAATTCCAAAAAAAACTACTGTCATACACAGTGTAAGGGGATAAAGAATATGTACATAAGGATATATGAATGAGTGATGGTACAGAGCAGCATAGGCAAGATACAGTAGATGATATCGAGTACAGTATATACATATGAGATAAGTATGTAAACCAAGTGGCATAGTTAAAGTGGCTAGTGATACATGTATTACATAAGGATGCAGTCGATGATATAGAGTACAGTATCTACGTATGCATATGAGATGAACAATGTAGGGTAAGTAACATTATATAAGGCAGCATTGTTTAAAGTGGCTAGTGATATATTTACATCATTTCCCATCAATTCCCATGATTAAAGTGGCTGGAGTAGAGTCAGTGTCATTGACAGTGTGTTGGCAGTAGCCACTCAATGTTAGTGGTGGCTGTTTAACAGTCTGATGGCCTTGAGATAGAAGCTGTTTTTCAGTCTCTCGGTCCCAGCTTTGATGCACCTGTACTGACCTCGCCTTCTGGATGGCAGCGGGGTGAACAGGCAGTGGCTCGGTGGTTGATGTCCTTGATGATCTTTATGGCCTTCCTGTAGCATCGGGTGGTGTAGGTGTCCTGGAGGGCAGGTAGTTTGCCCCGGTGATGCGTTGTGCAGACCTCACTACCCTCTGGAGAGCCTTACGGTTGAGGGCGGTGCAGTTGCCATACCAGGCGGTGATACAGCCCGCCAGGATGCTCTCGATTGTGCATCTGTAGAAGTTTGTGAGTGCTTTTGGTGACAAGCCGAATTTCTTCAGCCTCCTGAGGTTGAAGAGGCGCTGCTGCGCCTTCCTCACGATGCTGTCTGTGTGAGTGGACCAATTCAGTTTGTCTGTGATGTGTATGCCGAGGAACTTAAAACTTGCTACCCTCTCCACTACTGTTCCATCGATGTGGATGGGGGTGTTCCCTCTGCTGTTTCCTGAAGTCCACAATCATCTCCTTAGTTTTGTTGACGTTGAGTGTGAGGTTATTTTCCTGACACCACACTCCGAGGGCCCTCACCTCCTCCCTGTAGGCCGTCTCGTCGTTGTTGGTAATCAAGCCTACCACTGTTGTGTCGTCCGCAAACTTGATGATTGAGTTGGAGGCGTGCATGGCCACGCAGTCGTGGGTGAACAGGGAGTACAGGAGAGGGCTCAGAACGCACCCTTGTGGGGCCCCAGTGTTGAGGATCAGCGGGGAGGAGATGTTGTTGCCTACCCTCACCACCTGGGGGCGGCCCGTCAGGAAGTCCAGTACCCAGTTGCACAGGGCGGGGTCGAGACCCAGGGTCTCGAGCTTGATGACGAGCTTGGAGGGTACTATGGTGTTGAATGCCGAGCTGTAGTCGATGAACAGCATTCTCACATAGGTATTCCTCTTGTCCAGATGGGTTAGGGCAGTGTGCAGTGTGGTTGAGATTGCATCGTCTGTGGACCTATTTGGGCGGTAAGCAAATTGGAGTGGGTCAAGGGTGTCAGGTAGGGTGGAGGTGATATGGTCCTTGACTAGTCTCTCAAAGCACTTCATGATGACGGATGTGAGTGCTACGGGCGGTAGTCGTTTAGCTCAGTTACCTTAGCTTTCTTGGGAACAGGAACAATGGTGGCCCTCTTGAAGCATGTGGGAACAGCAGACTGGTATAGGGATTGATTGAATATGTCCGTAAACACACCGGCCAGCTGGTCTGCGCATGCTCTGAGGGCGCGGCTGGGGATGCCGTCTGGGCCTGCAGCCTTGCGAGGGTTAACACGTTTAAATGTCTTACTCACTTCGGCTGCAGTGAAGGAGAGACCGCATGTTTCCGTTGCAGGCCGTGTCAGTGGCACTGTATTGTCCTCAAAGCGGGCAAAAAGTTATTTAGTCTGCCTGGGAGCAAGACATCCTGGTCCGTGACTGGGCTGGGTTTCTTCCTGTAGTCCGTGATTGACTGTAGACCCTGCCACATACCTCTTGTGTCTGAGCCGTTGAATTGAGATTCTACTTTGTCTCTGTACTGGCGCTTAGCTTGTTTGATAGCCTTGCGGAGGGAATAGCTGCACTGTTTGTATTCAGCCATGTTACCAGACACCTTGCCCTGATTAAAAGCAGTGGTTCGTGCCTTCAGTTTCACACGAATGCTGCCATCAATCCACGGTTTCTGGTTAGGGAATGTTTTAATCGTTGCTATGGGAACGACATCTTCAACGCACGTTCTAATGAACTCGCACACCGTATCGGCGTATTCGTCAATGTTGTTGTCTGACGCAATACGAAACATCTCCCAGTCCACGTGATGGAAGCAGTCTTGGAGTGTGGAGTCAGCTTGGTCGGACCAGCGTTGGACAGACCTCAGCGTGGGAGCTTCTTGTTTTAGTTTCTGTCTGTAGGCAGGGATCAACAAAATGGAGTCGTGGTCAGCTTTTCCGAAAGGGGGGCGGGGCAGGGCCTTATATGTGTCGCGGAAGTTAGAGTAACAATGATCCAGGGTCTTTCCACCCCTGGTTGCGCAATCGATATGCTGATAAAATTTAGGGAGTCTTGTTTTCAGATTAGCCTTGTTAAAATCCCCAGCTACAATGAATGCAGCCTCCGGATAAATCGTTTCCAGTTTGCAGAGAGTTAAATAAAGTTCGTTCAGAGCCATCGATGTGTCTGCTTGGGGGATATATACGGCTGTGATTATAATCGAAGAGAATTCTCTTGGTAGATAATGCGGTCTACATTTGATTGTGAGGAATTCTAAATCAGGTGAACAGAAGGATTTGAGTTCCTGTATGTTTCTTTCATCACACCATGTCACGTTGGCCATAAGACATACGCCCCCGCCCCTCTTCTTACCAGAAAGATGTTTGTTTCTGTCGGCGCGATGCGTGGAGAAACCCGCTGGCTGCACCGCTTCGGATTGCGTCTCTCCAGTTAGCCATGTTTCCGTGAAGCAGAGAACGTTACAGTCTCTGATGTCCCTCTGGAATGCTACCCTTGCTCGGATTTCATCAACCTTGTTGTCAAGAGACTGGACATTGGCAAGAAGAATGCTAGGGAGTGGTGCACGATGTGCCCGTCTCCGGAGTCTGACCAGAAGACCGCTTCGTTTCCCTCTTTTTCTGAGTCGTTTTTTTTTTTTGTCGCTGCATGTGATCCACTCGGTTACACTGGTTGTAAGGCAGAACACAGGATCCGCGTCGCGAAAAACATATTCTTGGTCGTACTGATGGTGAGTTGACGCTGATCTTATATTCAGTAGTTCTTGTCGGCTGTATGTAAAGAAACCTAAGATGACCTGGGGTACTAGTGTAAGAAATAACACGTAAAAAAACAAAAAACTGCATAGTTTCCTAGGAACGC
>NW_024607854.1:0-2500 GCF_018296145.1 Oncorhynchus tshawytscha | reverse complement strand
GTACTGGTCCCCTGGAACAGAGAGATATAGTCTAGTACTGGTCTCCTGGAACAGAGATATAGTCTAGTACTGGTCCCCTGGAACAGAGATATAGTCTAGTACTGGTCTCCTGGAACAGAGATATAGTCTAGTACTGGTCTCCTGGAACAGAGATATAGTCTAGTACTGGTCCCCTGGAACAGAGAGATATAGTCTAGTACTGGTCCCCTGGAACAGAGATATAGTCTAGTACTGGTCCCCTGGAACAGAGAGATATAGTCTAGTACTGGTCTCCTGGAACAGAGATATAGTCTAGTACTGGTCTCCTGGAACAGAGATATAGTCTAGTACTGGTCCCCTGGAACAGAGAGATATAGTCTAGTACTGGTCTCCTGGAACAGAGAGATATAGTCTAGTACTGGTCCCCTGGAACAGAGATATAGTCTAGTACTGGTCTCCTGGAACAGAGATATAGTCTGGTCTCCTGGAACAGAGATACTGGTCTCCTGGAACAGAGATATAGTCTAGTACTGGTCCCTGGAACAGAGAGATATAGTCTAGTACTGGTCTCCTGGAACAGAGAGATGTAGTCTAGTACTGGTCCCCTGGAACAGAGATATAGTCTAGTACTGGTCTCCTGGAACAGAGATATAGTCTAGTACTGGTCTCCTGGAACAGAGATATAGTCTAGTACTGGTCTCCTGGAACAGAGATATAGTCTAGTACTGGTCCCCTGGAACAGAGATATAGTCTAGTACTGGTCTCCTGGAACAGAGATATAGTCTAGTACTGGTCCCCTGGAACAGAGATATAGTCTAGTATTGGTCTCCTGGAACAGAGATATAGTCTAGTACTGGTCTCCTGGAACAGAGAGATGTAGTCTAGTACTGGTCTCCTGGAACAGAGATATAGTCTAGTACTGGTCCCCTGGAACAGAGATATAGTCTAGTACTGGTCCCCTGGAACAGAGATATAGTCTAGTACTGGTCTCCTGGAACAGAGATATAGTCTAGTACTGGTCTCCTGGAACAGAGATATAGTCTAGTACTGGTCTCCTGGAACAGAGATATAGTCTAGTACTGGTCTCCTGGAACAGAGATATAGTCTAGTACTGGTCCCCTGGAACAGAGATATAGTCTAGTACTGGTCCCCTGGAACAGAGATATAGTCTAGTACTGGTCTCCTGGAACAGAGATATAGTCTAGTACTGGTCTCCTGGAACAGAGATATAGTCTAGTACTGGTCTCCTGGAACAGAGATATAGTCTAGTACTGGTCTCCTGGAACAGAGATATAGTCTAGTACTGGTCTCCTGGAACAGAGATATAGTCTAGTACTGGTCTCCTGGAACAGAGATATAGTCTAGTACTGGTCCCCTGGAACAGAGATATAGTCTAACTGGTCCCTGGAACAGAGATATAGTCTAGCTGGTCTCCTGGAACAGAGATATAGTCTAGTACTGGTCTCCTGGAACAGAGATATAGTCTAGCACTGGTCCCCTGGAACAGAGATATAGTCTAGTACTGGTCTCCTGGAACAGAGATATAGTCTAACAGAGATATAGTCTGGTCTCCTGGAACAGAGATATAGTCTAGTACTGGTCCCCTGGAACAGAGATATAGTCTAGTACTGGTCCCCTGGAACAGAGATATAGTCTAGTACTGGTCTCCTGGAACAGAGATATAGTCTAGTACTGGTCCCCTGGAACAGAGATATAGTCTAGTACTGGTCTCCTGGAACAGAGATATAGTCTAGTACTGGTCTCCTGGAACAGAGATATAGTCTAGTACTGGTCTCCTGGAACAGAGATATAGTCTAGTACTGGTCTCCTGGAACAGAGATATAGTCTAGTACTGGTCTCCTGGAACAGAGATATAGTCTAGTACTGGTCTCCTGGAACAGTACTGGTCTCCTGGAACAGAGATATAGTCTAGTACTGGTCTCCTGGAACAGAGATATAGTCTAGTACTGGTCCCTGGAACAGAGATATAGTCTAGTACTGGTCCCCTGGAACAGAGATATAGTCTAGTACTGGTCTCCTGGAACAGAGATATAGTCTAGTACTGGTCTCCTGGAACAGAGATATAGTCTAGTACTGGTCTCCTGGAACAGAGATATGTAGTCTAGTACTGGTCTCCTGGAACAGAGAGATGTAGTCTAGTACTGGTCTCCTGGAACAGAGAGATATAGTCTAGTACTGGTCTCCTGGAACAGAGATATAGTCTAGTACTGGTCTCCTGGAACAGAGATATAGTCTAGTACTGGTCTCCTGGAACAGAGATATAGTCTAGTACTGGTCCCCTGGAACAGAGATATAGTCTAGTACTGGTCCCCTGGAACAGAGATATAGTCTAGTACTGGTCTCCTGGAACAGAGATATAGTCTAGTACTGGTCTCCTGGAACAGAGATATAGTCTAGTACTGGTCTCCTGGAACAGAGATATAGTCTAACAGTACTGGTCTCCTGGAACAGAGATATAGTCTAGTACTGGTCCCTGGAACAGAGATATAGTCTAGTACTG
>NW_024607853.1:0-39630 GCF_018296145.1 Oncorhynchus tshawytscha | reverse complement strand
GATCTAATATCTCTATTATATTATGACAGACCAGCTAGATCTACTGTCTCTATTATATTATGACAGACCAGCTAGATCTACTGTCTCTATTATATTATGACAGACCAGCTCAATATACTGTCTCTATTATATTATGACATACCAGATAGATCTACTGTCTCTATTATATTATGACAGACCAGCAAGATATACTGTCTCTATTATATTATGACAGACCAGCTAGATCTACTGCCTCAATTATAACATGACAGACCAGCTAGATATACTGTCTCTATTATATTATGACAGACCAGCTAGATCTAAAGTCACTACTATATTATGATAGACCAGCTAGATATACTGTCTCTATTATATTATGTCAGACCAGCTAGATCTCCTGTCCCTATTATATTATGACAGACCAGCTAGATATACTGTCTCTATTATATTATGACAGACCAGCTAGATCTAATATCTCTATTATATTATGACAGACCAGCTAGATCTACTGTCTCTATTATATTATGACAGACCAGCTAGATCTAATATCTCTATTATATTATGACAGACCAGCTAGATCTACTGTCTCTATTATATTATGACAGACCAGCTAGATCTACTGTCTCTATTATATTATGACAGACCAGCTCAATATACTGTCTCTATTATATTATGACATACCAGATAGATCTACTGTCTCTATTATATTATGACAGACCAGCAAGATATACTGTCTCTATTATATTATGACAGACCAGACCAGCTAGATCTACTGCCTCAATTATAACATGACAGACCAGCTAGATCTACTGTCTCTATTATATTATGACAGACCAGCAAGATATACTGTCTCTATTATATTATGACAGACCAGCTAGATCTAAAGTCACTACTATATTATGATAGACCAGCTAGATATACTGTCTCTATTATATTATGACAGACCAGCTAGATCTAATATCTCTATTATATTATGACAGACCAGCTAGATCTACTGTCTCTATTATATTATGACAGACCAGCTAGATCTACTGTCTCTATTATATTATGACAGACCAGCTCAATATACTGTCTCTATTATATTATGACATACCAGATAGATCTACTGTCTCTATTATATTATGACAGACCAGCAAGATATACTGTCTCTATTATATTATGACAGACCAGCTAGATCTACTGCCTCAATTATAACATGACAGACCAGCTAGATCTACTGTCTCTATTATATTATGACAGACCAGCAAGATATACTGTCTCTATTATATTATGACAGACCAGCTAGATCTAAAGTCACTACTATATTATGATAGACCAGCTAGATATACTGTCTCTATTATATTATGTCAGACCAGCTAGATCTCCTGTCCCTATTATATTATGACAGACCAGCTAGATCTACTGTCTCTATTATATTATGACAGACCAGCTAGATCTACTGTCTCTATTATATTATGACAGACCAGCTTGATCTACTGTCTCTATTATATTATGACAGACCAGCTAGATCTACTGTCTCTATTATATTATGACAGACCAGCTAAATCTACTGTCTCTGTTATATTATGACAGACCAGCTAGATCTAAAGTCACTACTATATTATGATAGACCAGCTAGATCTACTGTCTCTATTATATTATGACAGACCAGCTAGATCTAATATCTCTATTATATTATGACAGACCAGCTAGATCTACTGTCTCTATTATATTATGACAGACCAGCTAGATCTAATATCTCTATTATATTATGACAGACCAGCTAGATCTACTGTCTCTATTATATTATGACAGACCAGCTAGATCTACTGTCTCTATTATATTATGACAGACCAGCAAGATATACTGTCTCTATTATATTATGACAGACCAGCTAGATCTACTGTCTCAATTGTATTATGACAGACCAGCTCGATCTCCTGTCTCTATTATATTATGACAGACCAGCTAGATCTACTGTCTCTATTATATTATGACAGACCAGCTAGATCTAATGTCTCTATTATATTATGACAGACCAGCTAGATCTACTGTCTCTATTATATTATGACAGACCAGCTAGATCTACTGTCTCTATTATATTATGACAGACCAGCTAGATCTAATGTCTCTATTATATTATGACAGACCAGCTAGATCTACTGTCTCAATTATATTATGACAGACCAGCTAGATCTACCGTCTCTATTATGTTATGACAGACCAGCTAGATCTACTGTCTCTATTATATTATGACAGACCAGCTAAATCTACTGTCTCTGTTATATTATGACAGACCAGCTAGATCTAAAGTCACTACTATATTATGATAGACCAGCTAGATCTACTGTCTCTATTATATTATGACAGACCAGCTAGATCTAATATCTCTATTATATTATGACAGACCAGCTAGATCTACTGTCTCTATTATATTATGACAGACCAGCTAGATCTAATATCTCTATTATATTATGACAGACCAGCTAGATCTACTGTCTCTATTATATTATGACAGACCTGCTAGATCTACCGTCTCTATTATGTTATGACAGACCAGCTAGATCTACTGTCTCTATTATATTATGGTAGACCAGCTAGATCTACTGTCTCAATTGTATTATGACAGACCAGCTAGATCTACTGTCTCTAGCTAGTATAATATGACAGACCAGCTAGATCTACTGTCTCTATTATATTATGACAGACCAGCAAGATATACTGTCTCTATTATATTATGACAGACCAGCTAGATCTACTGTCTCTATTATATTATGACAGACCAGCTAGATCTAATATCTCTATTATATTATGACAGACCAGCTAGATCTACTGTCTCTATTATATTATGACAGACCAGCTAGATCTAATATCTCTATTTAATTATGACAGACCAGCTAGATCTACTGTCTCTATTATATTATGACAGACCAGCTAAATCTACTGTCCATATTATATTATGACAGACCAGCTAGATCTACTGTCTCTATTATATTATGGTAGACCAGCTAGATCTACTGTCTCAATTGTATTATGACAGACAAGCTAGATCTACTGCCTCAAGTATAATATGACAGACCAGCTAGATCTACGGCCTCTATTATAATATGACAGACCAGTTAGATCTACTGTCTCTATTACATTATGACAGACCATCAAGATTTACTGTCTCTATTATATTATGACAGACCATCTAGATATACTGTCTCTATTATGTTATGATAGACCAGCTAGATCTACGGTCTCTATTATATTATGACAGACCACCTAGATCTACTGTCTCTATTATATTATGACAGACCAGCAAGATATACTGTCTCTATTATATTATGACAGACCAGCTCGATCTACTGTCTCTATTATATTATGACAGACCAGCTAGATCTAATATCTCTATTATATTATGACAGACCAGCTAGATCTACTGTCTCTATTATATTATGACAGACCAGCTAGATCTACTGTCTCTATTATATTATGACAGACCATCTAGATATACTGTCTCTATTATGTTATGATAGACCAGCTAGATCTACGGTCTCTATTATATTATGACAGACCACCTAGATCTACTGTCTCTATTATATTATGACAGACCAGCAAGATATACTGTCTCTATTATATTATGACAGACCAGCTAGATCTACTGTCTCAATTGTATTATGACAGACCAGCTAGATCTACTGTCTCTATTATATTATGACAGACGAGCAAGATATACTGTCTCTATTATATTATGACAGACCAGCTGGATCTACTGTCTCTATTATATTATGACAGACCAGCTAGATCTAATATCTCTATTATATTATGACAGACCAGCTAGATCTACTGTCTCTATTATATTATGACAGACCAGCTAGATCTAATATCTCTATTTAATTATGACAGACCAGCTAGATCTACTGTCTCTATTATATTATGACAGACCAGCTAAATCTACTGTCTATATTATATTATGACAGACCAGCTAGATCTACTGCCTCAATTATAATATGACAGACCAGCTAGATCTACTGTCTCTATTATATTATGACAGACCAGCAAGATATACTGTCTCTATTATATTATGACAGACCAGCTAGATCTACTGTCTCTATTATATTATGACAGACCAGCTAGATCTAATATCTCTATTATATTATGACAGACCAGCTAGATCTACTGTCTCTATTATATTATGACAGACCAGCTAGATCTACTATCTCTATTATATTATGACAGACCAGCTAGATCTACTGTCTCTATTATATTATGACAGACCAGCTAGATCTACTGTCTCTATTATATTATGACAGACCAGCTAGATATACTGTCTCTATTATATTATGTCAGACCAGCTAGATCTACTGTCTCTATTATATTATGACAGACCAGCTAGATCTACTGTCTCTAGACCAGCTTATATTATGACAGACCAGCTAGATCTACCTGTCCCTATTATATTATGACAGACCAGCTAGATATACTGTCTCTATTATATTATGACAGACCAGCTAGATCTAAAGTCTCTATTATATTATGACAGACCAGCTAGATCTACTGTCTCTATTATATTATGACAGACCAGCTAGATCTAATATCTCTATTATATTATGACAGACCAGCTAGATCTACTGTCTCTATTATATTATGACAGACCAGCTAGATCTACTGTCTCTATTATATTATGACAGACCAGCTCAATATACTGTCTCTATTATATTATGACATACCAGATAGATCTACTGTCTCTATTATATTATGACAGACCAGCAAGATATACTGTCTCTATTATATTATGACAGACCAGCTAGATCTACTGCCTCAATTATAACATGACAGACCAGCTAGATCTACTGTCTCTATTATATTATGACAGACCAGCAAGATATACTGTCTCTATTATATTATGACAGACCAGCTAGATCTAAAGTCACTACTATATTATGATAGACCAGCTAGATATACTGTCTCTATTATATTATGTCAGACCAGCTAGACACTACTATATTATGACAGACCAGCTAGATCTACTGTCTCACCATTATATTATGACAGACCAGCTAGATCTACTGTCTCTATTATATTATGACAGACCAGCTAGATATACTGTCTCTATTATATTATGACAGACCAGCTAGATCTACTGTCTCTATTATATTATGACAGACCAACTTAGATATACTGTCTCTATTATATTATGACAGACCAGCTAGATCTACTGTCTCTATTATATTATGACAGACCAGCTAGATCTACTGTCTCTATTATATTATGACAGACCAGCTAGATCTACTGTCTCTATTATATTATGACAGACCAGCTAGATCTACTGTCTCTATTATATTATGACATACCAGATAGATCTACTGTCTCATTATATTATGACAGACCAGCAAGATATACTGTCTCTATTATATTATGACAGACCTGCTAGATCTACCGTCTCTATTATAACATGACAGACCAGCTAGATCTACTGTCTCTATTATATTATGACAGACCAGCAAGATATAATGTCTCTATTATATTATGCCAGCAGACCAGCTAGATCTAAAGTCACTACTATAATATGACCAGACCAGATAGATCTACTGTCTCTATTATATTATGTCAGACCAGCTAGATATCCTGTCCCTATTATATTATGACAGTGACCAGCTAGATCTACTGTCTCTATTATATTATGACAGACCAGCTAGATCTACTGTCTCTATTATATTATGACAGACCAGCTTGATCTACTGTCTCTATTATATTATGACAGACCAGCTAGATCTACTGTCTCTATTATATTATGACAGACCAGCTAAATCTACTGTCTCTGTTATATTATGACAGACCAGCTAGATCTAAAGTCACTACTATATTATGATAGACCAGCTAGATCTACTGTCTTATTATATTATGTCAGACCAGCTAGATCTCCTGTCCCTATTATATTATGACAGACCAGCTAGATCTACTGTCTCATTATATTATGACAGACCAGCTAGATCTACTGTCTCTATTATATTATGACAGACCAGCTAGATCTACTGTCTCTATTATATTATGACAGACCAGCTAGATCTACTGTCTCTATTATATTATGACAGACCAGCAAGATATACTGTCTCTATTATATTATGACAGACCAGCTAGATCTACTGTCTCACTATATTATGATAGACCAGCTAGATCTACTGTCTCTATTATATTATGACAGACCAGCTAGATCTACTATCTCTATTATATTATGACGAGACCAGCTAGATCTACTGTCTCTATTATATTATGACAGACCAGCTAGATCTACTGTCTCTATTATATTATGACAGACCAGCTAGATCTACTGTCTCAATTATATTATGACAGACCTGATAGATCTACTGTCTCTATTATGTTATGACACCAGCTAGATCTACTGTCTCTATTATATTATGGTAGACCAGCTAGATCTACTGCCTCAATTGTATTATGACAGACCAGCTAGATCTACTGCCTCATTATATTATGACAGACCAGCAAAGATCTACTGTCTCTATTATATTGCGACAGACCAGCAAGATATACTGTCTCTATTATATTATGACAGACCAGCTAGATATACTGTCTCTATTATATTATGACAGACCAGCTAGATCTCCTGTCTCTATTATATTATGACAGACCAGCTAGATCTACTGTCTCTATTATATTATGACAGACCAGCTAGATCTAATATCTCTATTTATTATGACAGACCAGCTAGATCTACTGTCTCTATTATATTATGACAGACCAGCTAGATCTACTGTCTCTATTATATTATGACAGACCAGCTCAATATACTGTCTCTATTATATTATGTCAGACCAGCTAGATCTCCTGTCTTATTATATTATGATAGACCAGCTAGATCTACTGTCTCTATTATATTATGACAGACCAGCTAGATCTCTGTCTCTATTATTATGACAGACCAGCTGGATCTACTGTCTCTATTATATTATGACAGACCAGCTAGATCTAATATCTCTATTATATTATGACAGACCAGCTAAATCTACTGTCTCTGTTATATTATGACAGACCAGCTAGATCTAAAGTCACTACTATATTATGATAGACCAGCTAGATATACTGTCTCTATTATATTATGTCAGACCAGCTAGATCTACTGTCTCTAATTATATTATGACAGACCAGCTAGATCTACTGGGTCTCTATTATATTATGACAGACCAGCTAGATCTACTGTCTCTATTATATTATGACAGACCAGCTAGATCTACTGTCTCATTAGATTATGACAGACCAGCTAGATCTACCGTCTCTATTATATTATGACAGACCAGCTAGATCTACCGTCTCTATTATATTATGACAGACCTGCTAGATCTACTGTCTCTATTATATTATGACAGACCAGATAGATCTACTGTCTCTATTATATTATGGTAGGAGCCAGCTAGATCTACTGTCTCAATTGTATTATGACAGACCAGCTAGATCTACTGTCTCTATTATAATATGACAGACCAGCTAGATCTACTGTCTCTATTATATTATGACAGACCAGCTAGATCTACTGTCTCTATTATATTATGACAGACCAGCTAGATCTACTGTCTCTATTATATTATGACAGACCAGCTAGATCTACTGTCTCTATTATATTATGACAGACCAGCTAGATCTACTGTCTCTATTATATTATGACAGACCAGCTAGATCTACTGTCTCTATTATATTATGACAGACCAGCTAGATCTACTGTCTCTATTATATTATGACAGACCAGCTAGATCTACTGTCTCTATTATATTATGACAGACCAGCTAGATCTACTGTCTCTATTATATTATGACAGACCAGCTAGATCTACTGTCTCTATTATATTATGACAGACCAGCTAGATCTACTGTCTCTATTATATTATGACAGACCAGCTAGATCTACTGTCTCTATTATATTATGACAGACCAGCTAGATCTACTGTCTCTATTATATTATGACAGACCAGCTAGATCTACTGTCTCTATTATATTATGACAGACCAGCTAGATCTACTGTCTCTATTATATTATGACAGACCAGCTAGATCTACTGTCTCTATTATATTATGACAGACCAGCTAGATCTACTGTCTCTATTATATTATGACAGACCAGCTAGATCTACTGTCTCTATTATATTATGACAGACCAGCTAGATCTACTGTCTCTATTATATTATGACAGACCAGCTAGATCTACTGTCTCTATTATATTATGACAGACCAGCTAGATCTACTGTCTCTATTATATTATGACAGACCAGCTAGATCTACTGTCTCTATTATATTATGACAGACCAGCTAGATCTACTGTCTCTATTATATTATGACAGACCAGCTAGATCTACTGTCTCTATTATATTATGACAGACCAGCTAGATCTACTGTCTCTATTATATTATGACAGACCAGCTAGATCTACTGTCTCTATTATATTATGACAGACCAGCTCAGATCTACTGTCTCTATTATATTATGACAGACCAGCTAGATCTACTGTCTCTATTATATTATGACAGACCAGCTAGATCTACTGTCTCTATTATATTATGACAGACCAGCTAGATCTACTGTCTCTATTATAATATGACAGACCAGCTAGATCTACTGTCTCTATTATATTATGACAGACCAGCTAGATCTACTGTCTCTATTATATTATGACAGACCAGCTAGATCTACTGTCTCTATTATATTATGACAGACCAGCTAGATCTACTGTCTCTATTATATTATGACAGACCAGCTAGATCTACTGTCTCTATTATATTATGACAGACCAGCAAGATCTACTGTCTCTATTATATTATGACAGACCAGCTAGATCTACTGTCTCTATTATATTATGACAGACCAGCTAGATCTACTGTCTCTATTATATTATGACAGACCAGCTAGATCTACTGTCTCTATTATATTATGACAGACCAGCTAGATCTACTGTCTCTATTATATTATGACAGACCAGCTAGATCTACTGTCTCTATTATATTATGACAGACCAGCTAGATCTACTGTCTCTATTATATTATGACAGACCAGCTAGATCTACTGTCTCTATTATATTATGACAGACCAGCTAGATCTACTGTCTCTATTATATTATGACAGACCAGCTAGATCTACTGTCTCTATTATATTATGACAGACCAGCTAGATCTACTGTCTCTATTATATTATGACAGACCAGCTAGATCTACTGTCTCTATTATATTATGACAGACCAGCTAGATCTACTGTCTCTATTATATTATGACAGACCAGCTAGATCTACTGTCTCTATTATATTATGACAGACCAGCTAGATCTACTGTCTCTATTATATTATGACAGACCAGCTAGATCTACTGTCTCTATTATATTATGACAGACCAGCTAGATCTACTGTCTCTATTATATTATGACAGACCAGCTAGATCTACTGTCTCTATTATATTATGACAGACCAGCTAGATCTACTGTCTCTATTATATTATGACAGACCAGCTAGATCTACTGTCTCTATTATATTATGACAGACCAGCTAGATCTACTGTCTCTATTATATTATGACAGACCAGCTAGATCTACTGTCTCTATTATATTATGACAGACCAGCTAGATCTACTGTCTCTATTATATTATGACAGACCAGCTAGATCTACTGTCTCTATTATATTATGACAGACCAGCTAGATCTACTGTCTCTATTATATTATGACAGACCAGCTAGATCTACTGTCTCTATTATATTATGACAGACCAGCTAGATCTACTGTCTCTATTATATTATGACAGACCAGCTAGATCTACTGTCTCTATTATATTATGACAGACCAGCTAGATCTACTGTCTCTATTATATTATGACAGACCAGCTAGATCTACTGTCTCTATTATATTATGACAGACCAGCTAGATCTACTGTCTCTATTATATTATGACAGACCAGCTAGATCTACTGTCTCTATTATATTATGACAGACCAGCTAGATCTACTGTCTCTATTATATTATGACAGACCAGCTAGATCTACTGTCTCTATTATATTATGACAGACCAGCTAGATCTACTGTCTCTATTATATTATGACAGACCAGCTAGATCTACTGTCTCTATTATATTATGACAGACCAGCTAGATCTACTGTCTCTATTATATTATGACAGACCAGCTAGATCTACTGTCTCTATTATATTATGACAGACCAGCTAGATCTACTGTCTCTATTATATTATGACAGACCAGCTAGATCTACTGTCTCTATTATATTATGACAGACCAGCTAGATCTACTGTCTCTATTATATTATGACAGACCAGCTAGATCTACTGTCTCTATTATATTATGACAGACCAGCTAGATCTACTGTCTCTATTATATTATGACAGACCAGCTAGATCTACTGTCTCTATTATATTATGACAGACCAGCTAGATCTACTGTCTCTATTATATTATGACAGACCAGCTAGATCTACTGTCTCTATTATATTATGACAGACCAGCTAGATCTACTGTCTCTATTATATTATGACAGACCAGCTAGATCTACTGTCTCTATTATATTATGACAGACCAGCTAGATCTACTGTCTCTATTATATTATGACAGACCAGCTAGATCTACTGTCTCTATTATATTATGACAGACCAGCTAGATCTACTGTCTCTATTATATTATGACAGACCAGCTAGATCTACTGTCTCTATTATATTATGACAGACCAGCTAGATCTACTGTCTCTATTATATTATGACAGACCAGCTAGATCTACTGTCTCTATTATATTATGACAGACCAGCTAGATCTACTGTCTCTATTATATTATGACAGACCAGCTAGATCTACTGTCTCTATTATATTATGACAGACCAGCTAGATCTACTGTCTCTATTATATTATGACAGACCAGCTAGATCTACTGTCTCTATTATATTATGACAGACCAGCTAGATCTACTGTCTCTATTATATTATGACAGACCAGCTAGATCTACTGTCTCTATTATATTATGACAGACCAGCTAGATCTACTGTCTCTATTATATTATGACAGACCAGCTAGATCTACTGTCTCTATTATATTATGACAGACCAGCTAGATCTACTGTCTCTATTATATTATGACAGACCAGCTAGATATACTGTCTCTATTATATTATGACAGACCAGCTAGATCTACTGTCTCTATTATATTATGACAGACCAGCTAGATCTACTGTCTCTATTATATTATGACAGACCAGCTAGATCTACTGTCTCTATTATATTATGACAGACCAGCTAGATCTACTGTCTCTATTATATTATGACAGACCAGCTAGATCTACTGTCTCTATTATATTATGACAGACCAGCTAGATCTACTGTCTCTATTATATTATGACAGACCAGCTAGATCTACTGTCTCTATTATATTATGACAGACCAGCTAGATCTACTGTCTCTATTATATTATGACAGACCAGCTAGATCTACTGTCTCTATTATATTATGACAGACCAGCTAGATCTACTGTCTCTATTATATTATGACAGACCAGCTAGATCTACTGTCTCTATTATATTATGACAGACCAGCTAGATCTACTGTCTCTATTATATTATGACAGACCAGCTAGATCTACTGTCTCTATTATATTATGACAGACCAGCTAGATCTACTGTCTCTATTATATTATGACAGACCAGCTAGATCTACTGTCTCTATTATATTATGACAGACCAGCTAGATCTACTGTCTCTATTATATTATGACAGACCAGCTAGATCTACTGTCTCTATTATATTATGACAGACCAGCTAGATCTACTGTCTCTATTATATTATGACAGACCAGCTAGATCTACTGTCTCTATTATATTATGACAGACCAGCTAGATCTACTGTCTCTATTATATTATGACAGACCAGCTAGATCTACTGTCTCTATTATATTATGACAGACCAGCTAGATCTACTGTCTCTATTATATTATGACAGACCAGCTAGATCTACTGTCTCTATTATATTATGACAGACCAGCTAGATCTACTGTCTCTATTATATTATGACAGACCAGCTAGATCTACTGTCTCTATTATATTATGACAGACCAGCAAGATATACTGTCTCTATTATATTATGACAGACCAGCTAGATCTACTGTCTCTATTATATTATGACAGACCAGCTAGATCTACTGTCTCTATTATATTATGACAGACCAGCTAGATCTACTGTCTCTATTATATTATGACAGACCAGCTAGATCTACTGTCTCTATTATATTATGACAGACCAGCTAGATCTACTGTCTCTATTATATTATGACAGACCAGCTAGATCTACTGTCTCTATTATATTATGACAGACCAGCTAGATCTACTGTCTCTATTATATTATGACAGACCAGCTAGATCTACTGTCTCTATTATATTATGACAGACCAGCTAGATCTACTGTCTCTATTATATTATGACAGACCAGCTAGATCTACTGCCTCTATTATAATATGACAGACCAGCTAGATCTACTGTCTCTATTATATTATGACAGACCAGCTAGATCTACTGTCTCTATTATATTATGACAGACCAGCTAGATCTACTGTCTCTATTATATTATGACAGACCAGCTAGATCTACTGTCTCTATTATATTATGACAGACCAGCTAGATCTACTGTCTCTATTATATTATGACAGACCAGCTAGATCTACTGTCTCTATTATATTATGACAGACCAGCTAGATCTACTGTCTCTATTATATTATGACAGACCAGCTAGATCTACTGTCTCTATTATATTATGACAGACCAGCTAGATCTACTGTCTCTATTATATTATGACAGACCAGCTAGATCTACTGTCTCTATTATATTATGACAGACCAGCTAGATCTACTGTCTCTATTATATTATGACAGACCAGCTAGATCTACTGTCTCTATTATATTATGACAGACCAGCTAGATCTACTGTCTCTATTATATTATGACAGACCAGCTAGATCTACTGTCTCTATTATATTATGACAGACCAGCTAGATCTACTGTCTCTATTATATTATGACAGACCAGCTAGATCTACTGTCTCTATTATATTATGACAGACCAGCTAGATCTACTGTCTCTATTATATTATGACAGACCAGCTAGATCTACTGTCTCTATTATATTATGACAGACCAGCTAGATCTACTGTCTCTATTATATTATGACAGACCAGCTAGATCTACTGTCTCTATTATATTATGACAGACCAGCTAGATCTACTGTCTCTATTATATTATGACAGACCAGCTAGATCTACTGTCTCTATTATATTATGACAGACCAGCTAGATCTACTGTCTCTATTATATTATGACAGACCAGCTAGATCTACTGTCTCTATTATATTATGACAGACCAGCTAGATCTACTGTCTCTATTATATTATGACAGACCAGCTAGATCTACTGTCTCTATTATATTATGACAGACCAGCTAGATCTACTGTCTCTATTATATTATGACAGACCAGCTAGATCTACTGTCTCTATTATATTATGACAGACCAGCTAGATCTACTGTCTCTATTATATTATGACAGACCAGCTAGATCTACTGTCTCTATTATATTATGACAGACCAGCTAGATCTACTGTCTCTATTATATTATGACAGACCAGCTAGATCTACTGTCTCTATTATATTATGACAGACCAGCTAGATCTACTGTCTCTATTATATTATGACAGACCAGCTAGATCTACTGTCTCTATTATATTATGACAGACCAGCTAGATCTACTGTCTCTATTATATTATGACAGACCAGCTAGATCTACTGTCTCTATTATATTATGACAGACCAGCTAGATCTACTGTCTCTATTATATTATGACAGACCAGCTAGATCTACTGTCTCTATTATATTATGACAGACCAGCTAGATCTACTGTCTCTATTATATTATGACAGACCAGCTAGATCTACTGTCTCTATTATATTATGACAGACCAGCTAGATCTACTGTCTCTATTATGTCTCTATTATGTTATGATAGACCAGCTAGATCTACGGTCTCTATTATATTATGACAGACCACCTAGATCTACTGTCTCTATTATATTATGACAGACCAGCAAGATATACTGTCTCTATTATATTATGACAGACCAGCTCGATCTACTGTCTCTATTATATTATGACAGACCAGCTAGATCTAATATCTCTATTATATTATGACAGACCAGCTAGATCTACTGTCTCTATTACATTATGACAGACCATCAAGATTTACTGTCTCTATTATATTATGACAGACCATCTAGATATACTGTCTCTATTATGTTATGATAGACCAGCTAGATCTACGGTCTCTATTATATTATGACAGACCACCTAGATCTACTGTCTCTATTATATTATGACAGACCAGCAAGATATACTGTCTCTATTATATTATGACAGACCAGCTAGATCTACTGTCTCAATTGTATTATGACAGACCAGCTCGATCTCCTGTCTCTATTATATTATGACAGACCAGCTAGATCTACTGTCTCTATTATATTATGACAGACCAGCTAGATCTAATGTCTCTATTATATTATGACAGACCAGCTAGATCTACTGTCTCAATTATATTATGACAGACCAGCTAGATCTACCGTCTCTATTATGTTATGACAGACCAGCTAGATCTACTGTCTCTATTATATTATGGTAGACCAGCTAGATCTACTGTCTCAATTGTATTATGACAGACCAGCTAGATCTACTGCCTCAATTATAATATGACAGACCAGCTAGATCTACTGTCTCTATTATATTATGACAGACCAGCAAGATATACTGTCTCTATTATATTATGACAGACCAGCTAGATCTAATATCTCTATTATATTATGACAGACCAGCTAGATCTACTGTCTCTATTATATTATGACAGACCAGCTAGATCTAATATCTCTATTATATTATGACAGACCAGCTAGATCTACTGTCTCTATTATATTATGACAGACCAGCTAGATCTACTGTCTCTATTATATTATGACAGACCAGCTCAATATACTGTCTCTATTATATTATGACATACCAGATAGATCTACTGTCTCTATTATATTATGACAGACCAGCAAGATATACTGTCTCTATTATATTATGACAGACCAGCTAGATCTACTGCCTCAATTATAACATGACAGACCAGCTAGATCTACTGTCTCTATTATATTATGACAGACCAGCAAGATATACTGTCTCTATTATATTATGACAGACCAGCTAGATCTAAAGTCACTACTATATTATGATAGACCAGCTAGATATACTGTCTCTATTATATTATGTCAGACCAGCTAGATCTCCTGTCCCTATTATATTATGACAGACCAGCTAGATATACTGTCTCTATTATATTATGACAGACCAGCTAGATCTAATATCTCTATTATATTATGACAGACCAGCTAGATCTACTGTCTCTATTATATTATGACAGACCAGCTAGATCTAATATCTCTATTATATTATGACAGACCAGCTAGATCTACTGTCTCTATTATATTATGACAGACCAGCTAGATCTACTGTCTCTATTATATTATGACAGACCAGCTCAATATACTGTCTCTATTATATTATGACATACCAGATAGATCTACTGTCTCTATTATATTATGACAGACCAGCAAGATATACTGTCTCTATTATATTATGACAGACCAGCTAGATCTACTGCCTCAATTATAACATGACAGACCAGCTAGATCTACTGTCTCTATTATATTATGACAGACCAGCAAGATATACTGTCTCTATTATATTATGACAGACCAGCTAGATCTAAAGTCACTACTATATTATGATAGACCAGCTAGATATACTGTCTCTATTATATTATGTCAGACCAGCTAGATCTCCTGTCCCTATTATATTATGACAGACCAGCTAGATCTACTGTCTCTATTATATTATGACAGACCAGCTAGATCTACTGTCTCTATTATATTATGACAGACCAGCTTGATCTACTGTCTCTATTATATTATGACAGACCAGCTAGATCTACTGTCTCTATTATATTATGACAGACCAGCTAAATCTACTGTCTCTGTTATATTATGACAGACCAGCTAGATCTAAAGTCACTACTATATTATGATAGACCAGCTAGATCTACTGTCTCTATTATATTATGACAGACCAGCTAGATCTAATATCTCTATTATATTATGACAGACCAGCTAGATCTACTGTCTCTATTATATTATGACAGACCAGCTAGATCTAATATCTCTATTATATTATGACAGACCAGCTAGATCTACTGTCTCTATTATATTATGACAGACCAGCTAGATCTACTGTCTCTATTATATTATGACAGACCAGCTCAATATACTGTCTCTATTATATTATGACATACCAGATAGATCTACTGTCTCTATTATATTATGACAGACCAGCAAGATATACTGTCTCTATTATATTATGACAGACCAGCTAGATCTACTGCCTCAATTATAACATGACAGACCAGCTAGATCTACTGTCTCTATTATATTATGACAGACCAGCAAGATATACTGTCTCTATTATATTATGACAGACCAGCTAGATCTAAAGTCACTACTATATTATGATAGACCAGCTAGATATACTGTCTCTATTATATTATGTCAGACCAGCTAGATCTCCTGTCCCTATTATATTATGACAGACCAGCTAGATATACTGTCTCTATTATATTATGACAGACCAGCTAGATCTAATATCTCTATTATATTATGACAGACCAGCTAGATCTACTGTCTCTATTATATTATGACAGACCAGCTAGATCTAATATCTCTATTATATTATGACAGACCAGCTAGATCTACTGTCTCTATTATATTATGACAGACCAGCTAGATCTACTGTCTCTATTATATTATGACAGACCAGCTCAATATACTGTCTCTATTATATTATGACATACCAGATAGATCTACTGTCTCTATTATATTATGACAGACCAGCAAGATATACTGTCTCTATTATATTATGACAGACCAGCTAGATCTACTGCCTCAATTATAACATGACAGACCAGCTAGATCTACTGTCTCTATTATATTATGACAGACCAGCAAGATATACTGTCTCTATTATATTATGACAGACCAGCTAGATCTAAAGTCACTACTATATTATGATAGACCAGCTAGATATACTGTCTCTATTATATTATGTCAGACCCGCTAGATCTCCTGTCCCTATTATATTATGACAGACCAGCTAGATCTACTGTCTCTATTATATTATGACAGACCAGCTAGATCTACTGTCTCTATTATATTATGACAGACCAGCTTGATCTACTGTCTCTATTATATTATGACAGACCAGCTAGATCTACTGTCTCTATTATATTATGACAGACCAGCTAAATCTACTGTCTCTGTTATATTATGACAGACCAGCTAGATCTAAAGTCACTACTATATTATGATAGACCAGCTAGATCTACTGTCTCTATTATATTATGTCAGACCAGCTAGATCTCCTGTCCCTATTATATTATGACAGACCAGCTAGATCTACTGTCTCTATTATATTATGACAGACCAGCTAGATCTAATATCTCTATTATATTATGACAGACCAGCTAGATCTACTGTCTCTATTATATTATGACAGACCAGCTAGATCTACTGTCTCTATTATATTATGACAGACCAGCAAGATATACTGGCTCTATTATATTATGACAGACCAGCTAGATCTACTGTCTCAGTTGTATTATGACAGACCAGCTCGATCTCCTGTCTCTATTATATTATGACAGACCAGCTAGATCTACTGTCTCTATTATATTATGACAGACCAGCTAGATCTAATGTCTCTATTATATTATGACAGACCAGCTAGATCTACTGTCTCTATTATATTATGACAGACCAGCTAGATCTACTGTCTCAATTATATTATGACAGACCTGCTAGATCTACCGTCTCTATTATGTTATGACAGACCAGCTAGATCTACTGTCTCTATTATATTATGGTAGACCAGCTAGATCTACTGTCTCAATTGTATTATGACAGACCAGCTAGATCTACTGCCTCAATTATAATATGACAGACCAGCTAGATCTACTGTCTCTATTATATTATGACAGACCAGCAAGATATACTGTCTCTATTATATTATGACAGACCAGCTAGATCTACTGTCTCTATTATATTATGACAGACCAGCTAGATCTAATATCTCTATTATATTATGACAGACCAGCTAGATCTACTGTCTCTATTATATTATGACAGACCAGCTAGATCTAATATCTCTATTTAATTATGACAGACCAGCTAGATCTACTGTCTCTATTATATTATGACAGACCAGCTAGATCTACTGTCTCTATTATATTATGACAGACCAGCTCAATATACTGTCTCTATTATATTATGTCAGACCAGCTAGATCTCCTGTCCCTATTATATTATGACAGACCAGCTAGATCTACTGTCTCTATTATATTATGACAGACCAGCTAGATCTACTGTCTCTATTATATTATGACAGACCAGCTTGATCTACTGTCTCTATTATATTATGACAGACCAGCTAGATATACTGTCTCTATTATATTATGACAGACCAGCTAAATCTACTGTCTCTGTTATATTATGACAGACCAGCTAGATCTAAAGTCACTACTATATTATGATAGACCAGCTAGATCTACTGTCTCTATTATATTATGTCAGACCAGCTAGATCTCCTGTCCCTATTATATTATGACAGACCAGCTAGAGCTACTGTCTCTATTATATTATGACAGACCAGCTAGATCTACTGTCTCTATTATATTATGACAGACCAGCTAAATATACTGTCTATATTATATTATGACAGACCAGCTAGATCTACTGTCTCTATTATATTATGGTAGACCAGCTAGATCTACTGTCTCAATTGTATTATGACAGACCAGCTAGATCTACTGCCTCAAGTATAATATGACAGACCAGCTAGATCTACTGCCTCTATTATAATATGACAGACCAGTTAGATCTACTGTCTCTATTATATTATGACAGACCAGCTCAATATACTGTCTCTATTATATTATGACAGACCAGCTAGATCTACCGTCTCTATTATATTATGACAGACCAGCTAGATCTACTGTCTCAATTATATTATGACAGACCAGCTAGATCTACTGCCTCAATTATAATATGACAGACCAGCTAGATCTACTGTCTCTATTACATTATGACAGACCATCAAGATTTACTGTCTCTATTATATTATGACAGACCATCTAGATATACTGTCTCTATTATGTTATGATAGACCAGCTAGATCTACGGTCTCTATTATATTATGACAGACCACCTAGATCTACTGTCTCTATTATATTATGACAGACCAGCAAGATATACTGTCTCTATTATATTATGACAGACCAGCTAGATCTACTGTCTCAATTGTATTATGACAGACCAGCTCGATCTCCTGTCTCTATTATATTATGACAGACCAGCTAGATCTACTGTCTCTATTATATTATGACAGACCAGCTAGATCTACTGTCTCTATTATATTATGACAGACCAGCTAGATCTACTGTCTCAATTGTATTATGACAGACCAGCTCGATCTCCTGTCTCTGTTATATTATGACAGACCAGCTAGATCTACTGTCTCTATTATATTATGACAGACCAGCTAGATCTACTGCCTCAATTATAATATGACAGACCAGCTAGATCGACAGACCAGCTAGATCTACTGTCTCTATTATATTATGACAGACCAGCAAGATATACCGTCTCTATTATATTATGACAGACCAGCTAGATCCACTGTCTCTATTATATTATGACAGATCAGCTAGATCTCCTGTCTCTATTATATTATGACAGACCAGCTAGATCTACCGTCTCTATTATATTATGACAGACCAGCTAGATCTACTGTCTCTATAATATTATGACAGACGAGCTAGATCTACTGTCTCTTTTAGATTATGACAGACCAGCTAGATCTACTGTCTCCATTATATTATGACAGACCAGCTAGATCTACCGTCTCTATTATGTTATGACAGACCAGCTAGATCTACTGTCTCTATTATATTATGGTAGACCAGCTAGATCTACTGTCTCAATTGTATTATGACAGACTAGCTAGATCTACTGCCTCAATTATAATATGACAGACCAGCTAGATCTACTGTCTCTATTACATTATGACAGACCAGCAAGATTTACTGTCTCTATTATATTATGGCAGACCATCTAGATATACTGTCGCTATTATATAATGACAGACCAGCTAGATCTACTGTCTCTGTTATATTATGGTAGACCAGCTAGATCTACTGTCTCAATTGTATTATGACAGACCAGCTAGATCTACTGCCTCAAGTATAATATGACAGACCAGCTAGATCTACTGTCTCTATTATATTATGACAGACCAGCTCAATATACTGTCTCTATTATATTATGACATACCAGCAAGATATATTGTCTCTATTATATTATGACAGACCAGCTAGATCTACTGTCTCAATTGTATTATGACAGACCAGCTCGATCTCCTGTCTCTGTTATATTATGACAGACCAGCTAGATCTACTGTCTCTATTATATTATGACAGACCAGCTCAATATACTGTCTCTATTATATAATGACAGACCAGCTAGATCTACTGTCTCTATTATATTATGGTAGACCAGCTAGATCTACTGTCTCTATTATATTATGACAGACCAGCTATATCTAATATCTCTATAATATTATGATAGACCAGCTAGATCTACTGTCTCTATTATATTATGACAGACCAGCTAGATCTACTGTCTCTATTATATTATGACAGACCAGCTCAATATACTGTCTCAGTTGTATTATGACAGACCAGCTCGATCTCCTGTCTCTATTATATTATGACAGACCAGCTAGATCTACTGTCTCTATTATATTATGACAGACCAGCTAGATCTACTGTCTCTATTATATTATGGTAGACCAGCTAGATCTACTGTCTCTATTATATTATGACAGACCAGCTATATCTAATATCTCTATAATATTATGATAGACCAGCTAGATCTACTGTCTCTATTATATTATGACAGACCAGCAAGATATACTGTCTCTATTATATTATGACAGACCAGCTAGATCTACTGTCTCAGTTGTATTATGACAGACCAGCTCGATCTCCTGTCTCTATTATATTATGACAGACCAGCTAGATCTACTGTCTCTATTATATTATGACAGACCAGCTAGATCTACTGCCTCAATTATAATATGACAGACCAGCTAGATCTACTGTCTCTATTATATTATGACAGACCAGCAAGATATACTGTCTCTATTATATTATGACAGACCAGCTAGATCTAAAGTCACTACTATATTATGATAGACCAGCTAGATCTACGGTCTCTATTATATTATGTCAGACCAGCTAGATCTCCTGTCCCTATTATATTATGACAGACCAGCCAGATCTACTGTCTCTATTATATTATGACAGACCAGCTAGATCTACTGTCTCTATTATATTATGACAGACCAGCTAGATCTACTGTCTCTATTATATTATGACAGACCAGCTAAATCTACTGTCTCTATTATATTATGACAGACCAGCTAGATCTACTGTCTCTATTATATTATGGTAGACCAGCTAGATCTACTGTCTCAATTGTATTATGACAGACCAGCTAGATCTACTGCCTCAAGTATAATATGACAGACCAGCTAGATCTACTGCCTCTATTATAATATGACAGACCAGTTAGATCTACTGTCTCTATTATATTATGACAGACCAGCTCAATATACTGTCTCTATTATATTATGACAGACCAGCTAGATCTACCGTCTCTATTATATTATGACAGACCAGCTAGATCTACTGTCTCTATTATATTATGGTAGACCAGCTAGATCTACTGTCTCAATTGTATTATGACAGACCAGCTAGATCTACTGCCTCATTATAATATGACAGACCAGACTACATTACTTATGATCTACTGTCTCTATTATATTATGACAGACCATCTAGATATACTGTCTCTAAGATTAGAACAGCTACTACTGTCTCTATTATATTATGACAGACCAGCTAGATCTACTGTCTCTATTATATTATGACAGACCAGCTAGATATACTGTCTCTATTATATTATGACAGACCAGCTAGATCTACTGTCTCTATTATATTATGACAGACCAGCTAGATCTACTGTCTCTATTATATTATGACAGACCAGCTAGATCTACTGTCTCTATTATATTATGACAGACCAGCTAGATCTACTGTCTCTATTATATTATGACAGACCAGCTAGATCTACTGTCTCTATTATATTATGACAGACCAGCTAGATCTACTGTCTCTATTATATTATGACAGACCAGCTAGATCTACTGTCTCTATTATATTATGACAGACCAGCTAGATCTACTGTCTCTATTATATTATGACAGACCAGCTAGATCTACTGTCTCTATTATATTATGACAGACCAGCTAGATCTACTGTCTCTATTATATTATGACAGACCAGCTAGATCTACTGTCTCTATTATATTATGACAGACCAGCTAGATCTACTGTCTCTATTATATTATGACAGACCAGCTAGATCTACTGTCTCTATTATATTATGACAGACCAGCTAGATCTACTGTCTCTATTATATTATGACAGACCAGCTAGATCTACTGTCTACTGTCTCTATTATATTATGACAGACCAGCTAGATCTACTGTCTCTATTATATTATGACAGACCAGCTAGATCTACTGTCTCTATTATATTATGACAGACCAGCTAGATCTACTGTCTCTATTATATTATGACAGACCAGCTAGATCTACTGTCTCTATTATATTATGACAGACCAGCTAGATCTACTGTCTCTATTATATTATGACAGACCAGCTAGATCTACTGTCTCTATTATATTATGACAGACCAGCTAGATCTACTGTCTCTATTATATTATGACAGACCAGCTAGATCTACTGTCTCTATTATATTATGACAGACCAGCTAGATCTACTGTCTCTATTATATTATGACAGACCAGCTAGATCTACTGTCTCTATTATATTATGACAGACCAGCTAGATCTACTGTCTCTATTATATTATGACAGACCAGCTAGATCTACTGTCTCTATTATATTATGACAGACCAGCTAGATCTACTGTCTCTATTATATTATGACAGACCAGCTAGATCTACTGTCTCTATTATATTATGACAGACCAGCTAGATATACTGTCTCTATTATATTATGACAGACCAGCTAGATATACTGTCTCTATTATATTATGACAGACCAGCTAGATCTACTGTCTCTATTATATTATGACAGACCAGCTAGATCTACTGTCTCTATTATATTATGACAGACCAGCTAGATCTACTGTCTCTATTATATTATGACAGACCAGCTAGATCTAATATCTCTATTATATTATGACAGACCAGCTAGATCTACTGTCTCTATTATATTATGACAGACCAGCTAGATCTACAGTCTCTATTATATTATGATAGACCAGCTAGATCTACTGTCTCTATTATATTATGACAGACCAGCTAGATCTACTGTCTCTATTATATTATGACAGACCAGCTAGATCTACTGTCTCTATTATATTATGACAGACCAGCTAGATCTACCGTCTCTATTATGTTATGACAGACCAGCTAGATCTACTGTCTCTATTATATTATGGTAGACCAGCTAGATCTACTGTCTCAATTGTATTATGACAGACCAGCTAGATCTACTGCCTCAATTATAATATGACAGACCAGCTAGATCTACTGTCTCTATTACATTATGACAGACCAGCAAGATTTACTGTCTCTATTATATTATGACAGACCATCTAGATATACTGTCTCTATTATATTATGACAGACCAGCTAGATCTACTGTCTCTGTTATATTATGACAGACCAGCTAGATCTACTGTCTCAATTGTATTATGACAGACCAGCTAGATCTACTGTCTCTATTATATTATGACAGACCAGCTAGATCTACTGTCTCTATTATATTATGACAGACCAGCTCAATATACTGTCTCTATTATATTATGACATACCAGATAGATCTACTGTCTCTATTATATTATGACAGACCAGCAAGATATACTGTCTCTATTATATTATGACAGACCAGCTAGATCTACTGTCTCAATTGTATTATGACAGACCAGCTCGATCTCCTGTCTCTATTATATTATGACAGACCAGCTAGATCTACTGTCTCTATTATATTATGACAGACCAGCTAGATCTACTGTCTCTATTATATTATGACAGACCAGCTAGATCGACAGACCAGCTAGATCTACTGTCTCTATTATATTATGACAGACCAGCAAGATATACTGTCTCTATTATATTATGACAGACCAGCTAGATCCACTGTCTCTATTATATTATGACAGATCAGCTAGATCTCCTGTCTCTATTATATTATGACAGACCAGCTAGATCTACTGTCTCTATTATATTATGACAGACCAGCTAGATCTACTGTCTCTATTATATTATGACAGACCAGCTAGATCTACTGTCTCTATTATATTATGACAGACCAGCTAGATCTACTGTCTCCATTATATTATGACAGACCAGCTAGATCTACCGTCTCTATTATGTTATGACAGACCAGCTAGATCTACTGTCTCTATTATATTATGGTAGACCAGCTAGATCTACTGTCTCAATTGTATTATGACAGACTAGCTAGATCTACTGCCTCTATTATAATATGACAGACCAGCTAGATCTACTGTCTCTATTATATTATGACAGACCAGCTAGATCTACTGTCTCTATTATATTATGACAGACCAGCTAGATCTACTGTCTCTATTATATTATGACAGACCAGCTAGATCTACTGTCTCTATTATATTATGACAGACCAGCTAGATCTACTGTCTCTATTATATTATGACAGACCAGCTAGATCTACTGTCTCTATTATATTATGACAGACCAGCTAGATCTACTGTCTCTATTATATTATGACAGACCAGCTCAATATACTGTCTCTATTATATTATGACATACCAGATAGATCTACTGTCTCTATTATATTATGACATACCAGATAGATCTACTGTCTCTATTATATTATGACAGACCAGCAAGATATACTGTCTCTATTATATTATGACAGACCAGCTAGATTTCCTGTCTCAATTGTATTATGACAGACCAGCTCGATCTCCTGTCTCTATTATATTATGACAGACCAGCTAGATCTACTGTCTCTATTATATTATAACAGACCAGCTAGATCTACTGCCTCAATTATAACATGACAGACCAGCTAGATCTACTGTCTCTATTATATTATGGCAGACCAGCTCAATATACTGTCTCTATTACATTATGACAGACCAGCTAGATCTACCGTCTCTTTTATATTATGACAGACCAGCTAGATCTACTGTCTCTATTATATTATGGTAGACCAGCTAGATCTACTGTCTCAATTGTATTATGACAGACCAGCTAGATCTACTGTCTCTATTATATTATGACAGACCAGCTAGATCTACTGTCTCTATTATATTATGACAGACCAGCTAGATCTACTGTCTCTATTATATTATGACAGACCAGCTAGATCTCCTGTCTCTATGTCTCTATTATTGTAACGGTTTTCTAGTGGTGATGAAGGAGAGTCGGACCAAACTGCAGCGTGTCGATTGCGATCCATATTTATTAAACAAAACGTAAACACGACTAAACACTAAACACGACTAAACACTAAACACGACAAAACAATAAACGTAATGAAAACCGAAAACAGCCTATCTAGTGCAAACTAACAGAGAGTACAAGTAAGACACTAAGGACAATCACCCACGACAAACTCAAAGAATATGGCTGCCTAAATATGGTTCCCAATCAGAGACAACGATAAGCACCTGCCTCTGATTGAGAACCACTCCAGACAGCCATAGACCTTGCTAGACAACCCACTAAGCTACAATCCCAATACCACCACCAAAACCCCAAGACAAACACACCACAATTACAAAAACCCCATGCCACACCCTGGCCTGACCAAATACATAAAGATAAACACAAAATACTTTGACCAGGGCGTGACAGAACCCCCCTAAGGTGCGGACTCCCGAACGCACCTCAAAACAATAGGGAGGGTCCGGGTGGGCGTCTGTCCATGGTGGCGGCTCCGGCGCGGGACGTGGACCCCACTCCTTTAATGTCTTAGTCCCCTCTCCCTTCGTCCCTGGATAGTCCACCCTCGCCGCCGACCATGGCCTAGTAGTCCCCACCCAGAATCCCACTGGACTGAGGAGCAGATCGGGACTGAAGGACAGCTCGGGACCGAGGCAGCTCGGGACTGAGGGGAAGCTCGGGAGTGAGAGAAAGCTCAGGAGTGAGAGGAAGCTCAGGAGTGAGAGGAAGCTCAGGAGTGAGAGGAAGCTCAGGAGTGAGAGGAAGCTCAGGAGTGAGAGGAAGCTCAGGAGTGAGAGGAAGCTCAGGAGTGAGAGGAAGCTCAGGAGTGAGAGGAAGCTCAGGAGTGAGAGGAAGCTCAGGCAGGTAGATAGATCTACCAGCTCCTGGCTGGCTGGTGGTTTCAGCAGATCCTGGCTGACTGGCAGATCCTGGCTGACTGGCAGATCCTGGCTGACTGGCAGATCTGGAAGAGTCTTGTTGACTGGCAGATCTGGAAGAGTCTGGTTGACTGGCAGATCTGGAAGAGTCTGGTTGACTGGCAGATCTGGAAGAGTCTGGTTGACTGGCAGATCTGGAAGAGTCTGGTTGACTGGCAGATCTGGAAGAGTCTGGCTGACTGGTAGATCTGGCGGCGCTGGGCAGACTGGCGGCGCTGGGCAGACTGGCGGCGCTGGGCAGACTGGCGGCGCTGGGCAGACTGGCGTTGCTGGGCAGACTGGCGGCGCTGGGCAGACTGGCGGCGCTGGGCATACTGGCGGTGCTGGGCAGACTGGCGGTGCTGGGCAGACTGGCGACGCTGGGCAGACTGGCGACGCTGGGCAGACTGGCGACGCTGGGCAGACTGGCGATGCTGGGCAGACTGGCGATGCTGGGCAGACTGACGGCGCTGGGCAGACTGGCGACGCTGGGCAGACTGGCGATGCTGGGCAGACTGGCGATGCTGGGCAAACTGACGGCGCTGGGCAGACTGGCGACGCTGGGCAGACTGGGGGCACTGGCGGCGCTGGGCAGACTGGCGGCACTAGCTGCTCCATATAGGCTGACAGCTCTGGCGGCTTCTTACAGACTGACCGCTCTGGCGGCTCCGGGCTGACTGGCAGCTCCTTGCAGACTGGCAGCTCCTTACAGACTGGCAGCTCCGTGCAGACTGACAGCTCCGTGCAGACTGACAGCTCCTTGCAGACTGGCAGCTCCATGCAGACTGGCAGCTCCATGCAGACTGGCAGCTCCATGCAGACTGGCTGCTCTATGCAGACTGACAGCTCTGGCTGCTTCATGCAGACTGACATCTCTGGCTGCTCCATGTAGACTGGCTGCTTCATGCAGACTGGCAGCTCGGGCTGCTTCATGTAGACTGACAGCTCTGGCTGCTCCATGCGGACTGACAGCTCTGGCTGCTCCATGTAGACTGACTGCTTCATGCAGACTGGCAGCTCGGGCTGCTTCATGTAGACTGACAGCTCTGGCTGCTCCATGCAGACTGACAGCTCTGACTGTTCCATGCAGACTGACAGCTCTGGCTGCTTCATGCAGACTGGCAGCTCTGGCTGCTCCATGTAGACTGGCTGCTTCATGCAGACTGGCAGCTCGGGCTGCTTCATGTAGACTGACAGCTCTGGCTGCTCCTTGCAGACTGGCAGCTCCATGCAGACTGGCCGCTCTGGCTGCTCCATGCAGACTGACAGCTCTGGCTGCTTCATGCAGACTGGCAGCTCTGGCTGCTCCATGCAGACTGACAGCTCTGGCTGCTTCATGCAGACTGGCAGCTCTGGCTGCTCCATGCAGACTGGCTGCTTCATGCAGACTGGCAGCTCTGGCTGCTCCATGCAGACTGACAGCTCTGGCTGCTCCATGTAGACTGGCTGCTTCATGCAGACTGGCAGCTCGGGCTGCTTCATGTAGACTGACAGCTCTGGCTGCTCCATGCAGACTGACAGCTCTGACTGTTCCATGCAGACTGACAGCTCTGGCTGCTTCATGCAGACTGGCAGCTCTGGCTGCTCCATGTAGACTGGCAGCTCTGGCTGCGCTGAACAGGCGGGAGACTCTGGCAGCGTAGGAGAGGAGAAAGGCTCTGGCTGCGCTGAACAGGCGGGAGACTCCGGCAGCGTAGGAGAGGAGAAAGGCTCTGGCTGCGCTAAACAGGCGGGAGGCTCCGGCAGCGCTGTAGAGGAGGAAGGCTCTGGCTGCGCTAAACAGGCGGGAGACTCTGGCAGCGCTGGAGATGAGGAAGGCTCTAACAGCGCTAGATAGGCGGGAGACTCCGGCAGCGCAGGAGAGGAGAAAGGCTCTGGCTGCGCTAAACAGGCGGGAGGCTCCGGCAGCGCTGTAGAGGAGGAAGGCTCTGGCTGCGCTGAACAGGCGGGAGGCTCCGGCAGCGCTGGAGATGAGGAAAGCTCTAACAGCGCTAGAGAGGCGAGGCGCACTGTAGGCCTGATGCGTGGTGCTGGTACTGGTGGTACTGGACCGAGGACACGCACAGGAAGCCTGGAGCGGGGAGCTGCTACCGGAGGACTGGAGTGTGGAGGTGGCACAGGATGGGCTAGACCGTGAAGGCGTACTGGAGATCTTGAGAGCAGTGTTGGCACAGGATGTGCAAGGCTAGGGATGTGCACAGGAGGCCTGGTGCGTGAGGCTGGCACCAACTTCACCAGCCGACTAACACGCACCTCAGGACGAGTATGGAGCGCTAACCCAGGTGCCATCAAATCCCCAACACGTTCCGTCGGGCGAATTCCATGCAAAAAGCACCAACACAGCAACTCCCTCATTTCTCTCTCCTCCAATTTCCCCATTAACTCCTTCACAGTCTCTGGTTCTGGTCTCCTCCTTGGCTCCTCACGATAAACAGGGAGAGTTGGCTCAGGTCTGACTCCTGACTCTGCCACACTCTCCCTGAGCCCCCAAGAAATTTTTGGGGCTGATTCTCAGGCTTCCATCCGCTACGCCGTGCTGCCTCCTCATATCTGCGCCTCTCAGCTTTCGCCGCCTCCAGTTCTTCCTTGGGGCGGCGATATTCTCCAGGCTGAGCCCAGGGTCCTTTACCGTCCAGTTCTTCCTCCCATGTCCATTTCTCCAGGTGGTGCAGCCTCTCCCACTGCAGCTGCTGCTGCTCCTGCTGCTGCTGCCTCTGTTGCCTCTCCTGTGGTTCCTGCCTGTTAACACGCTGCTTGGTCCGTTGGTGGTGGGTGATTCTGTAACGGTTTTCTAGTGGTGATGAAGGAGAGTCGGACCAAACTGCAGCGTGTCGATTGCGATCCATATTTATTAAACAAAACGTAAACACGACTAAACACTAAACACGACTAAACACTAAACACGACAAAACAATAAACGTAATGAAAACCGAAAACAGCCTATCTAGTGCAAACTAACAGAGAGTACAAGTAAGACACTAAGGACAATCACCCACGACAAACTCAAAGAATATGGCTGCCTAAATATGGTTCCCAATCAGAGACAACGATAAGCACCTGCCTCTGATTGAGAACCACTCCAGACAGCCATAGACCTTGCTAGACAACCCACTAAGCTACAATCCCAATACCACCACCAAAACCCCAAGACAAACACACCACAATTACAAAAACCCCATGCCACACCCTGGCCTGACCAAATACATAAAGATAAACACAAAATACTTTGACCAGGGCGTGACAACTGCCTCTATTATATTATGACAGACCAGCTAGATCTACTGTCTCTATTATATTATGACAGACCAGCAAGATATACTGTCTCTATTATATTATGACAGACCAGCTAGATCTACTGTCTCTATTATATTATGACAGACCAGCTAGATCTACTGTCTCTATTATATTATGATAGACCAGCTAGAACTACTGTCTCTATTATATTATGACAGACCAGCTAGATCTACTGTCTCTATTATATTATGACAGACCAGCAAGATATACTGTCTCTATTATATTATGACAGACCAGCTAGATCTACTGTCTCTACTATATTATGACAGACCAGCTAGATCTACCGTCTCTATTATGTTATGACAGACCAGCTAGATCTACTGTCTCTATTATATTATGGTAGACCAGCTAGATCTACTGTCTCAATTGTATTATGACAGACCAGCTAGATCTACTGCCTCAATTATAATATGACAGACCAGTTAGATCTACTGTCTCTATTATATTATGACAGACCAGCAAGATTTACTGTCTCTATTATATTATGACAGACCAGCTAGATCTACTGTCTCTATTATATTATGACAGACCAGCTAGATCTACTGTCTCTATTATATTATGGTAGACCAGCTAGATCTACTGTCTCAATTGTATTATGACAGACCAGCTAGATCTACTGCCTCAATTATAATATGACAGACCAGCTAGATCTACTGTCTCTATTATATTATGACAGACCAGCTCAATATACTGTCTCTATTATATTATGACAGACCAGCTAGATCTACTGTCTCTATTATATTATGACAGACCAGCAAGATATACTGTCTCTATTATATTATGACAGACCAGCTAGATCTACTGTCTCTATTATATTATGACAGACCAGCTAGATCTACTGTCTCTATTATATTATGACAGACCAGCTAGATCTACTGTCTCTATTATATTATGACAGACCAGCTAGATCTACTGTCTCTATTATATTATGACAGACCAGCTAGATCTGTCTCTATTATATTATGACAGACCAGCTATATCTACTGTCTCTATTATATTATGACAGACCAGCAAGATATACTGTCTCTATTATATTATGACAGACCAGCTAGATCTACTGTCTCTATTATATTATGACAGACCAGCTAGATCTACTGTCTCTATTATATTATGACAGACCAGCTAGATCTACTGTCTCTATTATATTATGACACACCAGCTAGATCTACAGTCTCTACTATATTATGACACACCAGCTAGATCTACAGTCTCTACTATATTATGACAGACCAGCCAGATCTACTGTCTAAATTATATTATGACAGACCAGCTAGATCTACTGTCTATATTACATTATGAGTGACCAGCTAGATTTATTGTCTCTATTATATTATGACAGACCAGCTAGATCTACTGTCTCTATTATATTATGACAGACCAGCTAGATCTACTGTCTCAATTATATTATGACAGACCAGCTAGATCTACTGTCTCTATTACAATATGACAGACCAGCTAGATCTACTGTCTCTATTATATTATGACAGACCAGCAAGATTTACTGTCTCTATTATATTATGACAGACCAGCTAGATATACTGTCTCTATTATATTATGACAGACCAGCTAGATCTACTGTCTCTATTATATTATGACAGACCAGCTAGATCTACTGTCTCAATTATATTATGACAGACCAGCTAGATCTACTGTCTCAATTATATTATGACAGACCAGCTAGATCTACTGTCTCTATTATATTATGACAGACCAGCTCAATATACTGTCTCTATTATATTATGACAGACCAGCTAGATATACTGTCTCTATTATATTATGACAGACCAGCTAGATCTACTGTCTCTATTATATTATGACAGACCAGCTAGATCTACTGTCTCTATTATATTATGACAGACCAGCTAGATCTACTGTCTCTATTATATTATGACAGACCAGCTAGATCTACTGTCTCTATTATATTATGACAGACCAGCTAGATCTACTGTCTCTATTATATTATGACAGACCAGCTAGATCTACTGTCTCTATTATATTATGACAGACCAGCTAGATCTACTGTCTCTATTATATTATGACAGACCAGCTAGATCTACTGTCTCTATTATATTATGACAGACCAGCTAGATCTACTGTCTCTATTATATTATGACAGACCAGCTAGATCTACTGTCTCTATTATATTATGACAGACCAGCTAGATCTACTGTCTCTATTATATTATGACAGACCAGCTAGATCTACTGTCTCTATTATATTATGACAGACCAGCTAGATCTACTGTCTCTATTATATTATGACAGACCAGCTAGATCTACTGTCTCTATTATATTATGACAGACCAGCTAGATCTACTGTCTCTATTATATTATGACAGACCAGCTAGATCTACTGTCTCTATTATATTATGACAGACCAGCTAGATCTACTGTCTCTATTATATTATGACAGACCAGCTAGATCTAGACTCAGCTTATATTATCTACTGTCTCTATTATATTATGACAGACCAGCTAGATCTACTGTCTCTATTATATTATGACAGACCAGCTAGATCTACTGTCTCTATTATATTATGACAGACCAGCTAGATCTACTGTCTCTATTATATTATGACAGACCAGCTAGATCTACTGTCTCTATTATATTATGACAGACCAGCTAGATCTACTGTCTCTATTATATTATGACAGACCAGCTAGATCTACTGTCTCTATTATATTATGACAGACCAGCTAGATCTACTGTCTCTATTATATTATGACAGACCAGCTAGATCTACTGTCTCTATTATATTATGACAGACCAGCTAGATCTACTGTCTCTATTATATTATGACAGACCAGCTAGATCTACTGTCTCTATTATATTATGACAGACCAGCTAGATCTACTGTCTCTATTATATTATGACAGACCAGCTAGATCTACTGTCTCTATTATATTATGACAGACCAGCTAGATCTACTGTCTCTATTATATTATGACAGACCAGCTAGATCTACTGTCTCTATTATATTATGACAGACCAGCTAGATCTACTGTCTCTATTATATTATGACAGACCAGCTAGATCTACTGTCTCTATTATATTATGACAGACCAGCTAGATCTACTGTCTCTATTATATTATGACAGACCAGCTAGATCTACTGTCTCTATTATATTATGACAGACCAGCTAGATCTACTGTCTCTATTATATTATGACAGACCAGCTAGATCTACTGTCTCTATTATATTATGACAGACCAGCTAGATCTACTGTCTCTATTATATTATGACAGACCAGCTAGATCTACTGTCTCTATTATATTATGACAGACCAGCTAGATCTACTGTCTCTATTATATTATGACAGACCAGCTAGATCTACTGTCTCTATTATATTATGACAGACCAGCTAGATCTACTGTCTCTATTATATTATGACAGACCAGCTAGATCTACTGTCTCTATTATATTATGACAGACCAGCTAGATCTACTGTCTCTATTATATTATGACAGACCAGCTAGATCTACTGTCTCTATTATATTATGACAGACCAGCTAGATCTACTGTCTCTATTATATTATGACAGACCAGCTAGATCTACTGTCTCTATTATATTATGACAGACCAGCTAGATCTACTGTCTCTATTATATTATGACAGACCAGCTAGATCTACTGTCTCTATTATATTATGACAGACCAGCTAGATCTACTGTCTCTATTATATTATGACAGACCAGCTAGATCTACTGTCTCTATTATATTATGACAGACCAGCTAGATCTACTGTCTCTATTATATTATGACAGACCAGCTAGATCTACTGTCTCTATTATATTATGACAGACCAGCTAGATCTACTGTCTCTATTATATTATGACAGACCAGCTAGATCTACTGTCTCTATTATATTATGACAGACCAGCTAGATCTACTGTCTCTATTATATTATGACAGACCAGCTAGATCTACTGTCTCTATTATATTATGACAGACCAGCTAGATCTACTGTCTCTATTATATTATGACAGACCAGCTAGATCTACTGTCTCTATTATATTATGACAGACCAGCTAGATCTACTGTCTCTATTATATTATGACAGACCAGCTAGATCTACTGTCTCTATTATATTATGACAGACCAGCTAGATCTACTGTCTCTATTATATTATGACAGACCAGCTAGATCTACTGTCTCTATTATATTATGACAGACCAGCTAGATCTACTGTCTCTATTATATTATGACAGACCAGCTAGATCTACTGTCTCTATTATATTATGACAGACCAGCTAGATCTACTGTCTCTATTATATTATGACAGACCAGCTAGATCTACTGTCTCTATTATATTATGACAGACCAGCTAGATCTACTGTCTCTATTATATTATGACAGACCAGCTAGATCTACTGTCTCTATTATATTATGACAGACCAGCTAGATCTACTGTCTCTATTATATTATGACAGACCAGCTAGATCTACTGTCTCTATTATATTATGACAGACCAGCTAGATCTACTGTCTCTATTATATTATGACAGACCAGCTAGATCTACTGTCTCTATTATATTATGACAGACCAGCTAGATCTACTGTCTCTCATTATATTATGACAGACCAGCTAGATCTACTGTCTCTATTATATTATGACAGACCAGCTAGATCTACTGTCTCTATTATATTATGACAGACCAGCTAGATCTACTGTCTCTATTATATTATGACAGACCAGCTAGATATACTGTCTCTATTATATTATGACAGACCAGCTAGATCTACTGTCTCTATTATATTATGACAGACCAGCTAGATCTACTGTCTCTATTATATTATGACAGACCAGCTAGATCTACTGTCTCTATTATATTATGACAGACCAGCTAGATCTACTGTCTCTATTATATTATGACAGACCAGCTAGATCTACTGTCTCTATTATATTATGACAGACCAGCTAGATCTACTGTCTCTATTATATTATGACAGACCAGCTAGATCTACTGTCTCTATTATATTATGACAGACCAGCTAGATCTACTGTCTCTATTATATTATGACAGACCAGCTAGATCTACTGTCTCTATTATATTATGACAGACCAGCTAGATCTACTGTCTCTATTATATTATGACAGACCAGCTAGATCTACTGTCTCTATTATATTATGACAGACCAGCTAGATCTACTGTCTCTATTATATTATGACAGACCAGCTAGATCTACTGTCTCTATTATATTATGACAGACCAGCTAGATCTACTGTCTCTATTATATTATGACAGACCAGCTAGATCTACTGTCTCTATTATATTATGACAGACCAGCTAGATCTACTGTCTCTATTATATTATGACAGACCAGCTAGATCTACTGTCTCTATTATATTATGACAGACCAGCAAGATTTACTGTCTCTATTATATTATGACAGACCAGCTAGATATACTGTCTCTATTATATTATGACAGACCAGCTAGATCTACTGTCTCTGTTATATTATGGTAGACCAGCTAGATCTACTGTCTCAATTATATTATGACAGACCAGCTAGATCTACTGCCTCAATTATAATATGACAGACCAGCTAGATCTACTGTCTCTATTATATTATGACAGACCAGCTCAATATACTGTCTCTATTATATTATGACAGACCAGCAAGATATACTGTCTCTATTATATTATGACAGACCAGCTAGATCTACTGTCTCAATTATATTATGACAGACCAGCTCTACTGTCTCTATTATATTATCTCCTACTGTCTCTATTATATTATGACAGACCAGCTAGATCTACTGTCTCTATTATATTATGACAGACCAGCTAGATCTACTGTCTCTATTATATTATGACAGACCAGCTAGATCTACTGTCTCTATTATATTATGACAGACCAGCTAGATCTACTGTCTCTATTATATTATGACAGACCAGCTAGATCTACTGTCTCTATTATATTATGACAGACCAGCTAGATCTACTGTCTCTATTATATTATGACAGACCAGCTAGATCTACTGTCTCTATTATATTATGACAGACCAGCTAGATCTACTGTCTCTATTATATTATGACAGACCAGCTAGATCTACTGTCTCTATTATATTATGACAGACCAGCAAGAGATATACTGTCTCTATTATATTATGACAGACCAGCTAGATCTACTGTCTCTATTATATTATGACAGACCAGCTAGATCTACTGTCTCTATTATATTATGACAGACCAGCTAGATCTACTGTCTCTATTATATTATGACAGACCAGCTAGATCTACTGTCTCTATTATATTATGACAGACCAGCTAGATCTACTGTCTCTATTATATTATGACAGACCAGCTAGATCTACTGTCTCTATTATATTATGACAGACCAGCTAGATCTACTGTCTCTATTATATTATGACAGACCAGCTAGATCTACTGTCTCTATTATATTATGACAGACCAGCTAGATCTACTGTCTCTATTATATTATGACAGACCAGCTAGATCTACTGTCTCTATTATATTATGACAGACCAGCTAGATCTACTGTCTCTATTATATTATGACAGACCAGCTAGATCTACTGTCTCTATTATATTATGACAGACCAGCTAGATCTACTGTCTCTATTATATTATGGTAGACCAGCTAGATCTACTGTCTCAATTGTATTATGACAGACCAGCTAGATCTACTGCCTCAAGTATAATATGACAGACCAGCTAGATCTACTGCCTCTATTATAATATGACAGACCAGTTAGATCTACTGTCTCTATTATATTATGACAGACCAGCTCAATATACTGTCTCTATTATATTATGACAGACCAGCTAGATCTACTGTCTCTATTATATTATGACAGACCAGCTAGATCTACTGTCTCTATTATATTATGACAGACCAGCTAGATCTACTGTCTCTATTATATTATGACAGACCAGCTAGATCTACTGCCTCAATTATAATATGACAGACCAGCTAGATCTACTGTCTCTATTACATTATGACAGACCATCAAGATTTACTGTCTCTATTATATTATGACAGACCATCTAGATATACTGTCTCTATTATGTTATGACAGACCAGCTAGATCTACTGTCTCTATTATATTATGACAGACCATTATATTATGACTAGATCTACTGTCTCTATTATATTATGACAGACCAGCAAGATATACTGTCTCTATTATATTATGACAGACCAGCTCGATCTACTGTCTCTATTATATTATGACAGACCAGCTAGATCTAATATCTCTATTATATTATGACAGACCAGCTAGATCTACTGTCTCTATTATATTATGACAGACCAGCTAGATCTACTGTCTCTATTATATTATGACAGACCAGCTAGATCTATATGTCTCTATTATATTATGACAGACCAGCTAGATCTACTGTCTCTATTATATTATGACAGACCAGCTAGATCTACTGTCTCTATTATATTATGACAGACCAGCTAGATCTACTGTCTCTATTATATTATGACAGACCAGCTAGATCTACTGTCTCTATTATATTATGACAGACCAGCTAGATCTACTGTCTCTATTATATTATGACAGACCAGCTAGATCTACTGTCTCTATTATATTATGACAGACCAGCTAGATCTACTGTCTCTATTATATTATGACAGACCAGCTAGATCTACTGTCTCTATTATATTATGACAGACCAGCTAGATCTACTGTCTCTATTATATTATGACAGACCAGCTAGATCTACTGTCTCTATTATATTATGACAGACCAGCTAGATCTACTGTCTCTATTATATTATGACAGACCAGCTAGATCTACTGTCTCTATTATATTATGACAGACCAGCTAGATCTACTGCCTCAATTATATTATGACAGACCAGCTAGATCTACTGTCTCTATTATATTATGACAGACCAGCTAGATCTACTGTCTCTATTATATTATGACAGACCAGCTAGATCTACTGTCTCTATTATATTATGACAGACCAGCTAGATCTACTATCTCTATTATATTATGACAGACCAGCTAGATCTACTGTCTCTATTATATTATGACAGACCAGCTAGATCTACTGTCTCTATTATATTATGACAGACCAGCTAGATCTACTGTCTCTATTATATTATGACAGACCAGCTAGATCTACTGTCTCTATTATATTATGACAGACCAGCTAGATCTACTGTCTCTATTATATTATGACAGACCAGCTAGATCTACTGTCTCTATTATATTATGACCAGACCTGTCTCTATTATATTATGACAGACCAGCTAGATCTACTGTCTCTATTATATTATGACAGACCAGCTAGATCTACTGTCTCTATTATATTATGACAGACCAGCTAGATCTACTGTCTCTATTATATTATGACAGACCAGCTAGATCTACTGTCTCTATGACAGACCAGCTATATTATATTATGACAGACCAGCTAGATCTACTGTCTCTATTATATTATGACAGACCAGCTAGATCTACTGTCTCTATTATATTATGACAGACCAGCTAGATCTACTGCCTCAAGTATATTATGACAGACCAGCTAGATCTACTGCCTCTATTATAATATGACAGACCAGTTAGATCTACTGTCTCTATTATATTATGACAGACCAGCTCAATATACTGTCTCTATTATATTATGACAGACCAGCTAGATCTACCGTCTCTATTATATTATGACAGACCAGCTAGATCTACTGTCTCTATTATATTATGGTAGACCAGCTAGATCTACTGTCTCAATTGTATTATGACAGACCAGCTAGATCTACTGCCTCAATTATAATATGACAGACCAGCTAGATCTACTGTCTCTATTACATTATGACAGACCATCAAGATTTACTGTCTCTATTATATTATGACAGACCATCTAGATATACTGTCTCTATTATGTTATGATAGACCAGCTAGATCTACGGTCTCTATTATATTATGACAGACCACCTAGATCTACAGATCTACTGTCTCTTTTATATTATGACAGACCAGCAAGATATACTGTCTCTATTATATTATGACAGACCAGCTAGATCTACTGTCTCTATTATATTATGACAGACCAGCTAGATCTACTGTCTCAATTGTATTATGACAGACCAGCTCGATCTCCTGTCTCTATTATATTATGACAGACCAGCTAGATCTACTGTCTCTATTATATTATGACAGACCAGCTAGATCTAATATCTCTATTATATTATGACAGACCAGCTAGATCTACTGTCTCTATTATATTATGACAGACCAGCTAGATCTACTGTCTCAATTATATTTATTATGACAGACCAGCTAGATCTACTGTCTCTATTATATTATGACAGACCAGCTAGATCTACTGTCTCTATTATATTATGACAGACCAGCTAGATCTACTGTCTCTATTATATTATGACAGACCAGCTAGATCTACTGTCTCTATTATATTATGACAGACCAGCTAGATCTACTGTCTCTATTATATTATGACAGACCAGCTAGATCTACTGTCTCTATTATATTATGACAGACCAGCTCAGATATACTGTCTCTATTATATTATGACAGACCAGCTAGATCTACTGTCTCTATTATATTATGACAGACCAGCTAGATATACTGTCTCTATTATATTATGACAGACCAGCTAGATCTACTGTCTCAATTATATTATGACAGACCAGCTAGATCTACTGTCTCTATTATATTATGACAGACCAGCTAGATCTACTGTCTCTATTATATTATGACAGACCAGCTAGATCTACTGTCTCTATTATATTATGACAGACCAGCT
>NW_024607852.1:20000-27500 GCF_018296145.1 Oncorhynchus tshawytscha | reverse complement strand
TCCAGAGGGTAGTGAGGTCTGCTCCGCCCACAACCGTAAGGCTCTCCAGAGGGTAGTGAGGTCTGCTCCGCCCACAACCGTAAGACTCTCCAGAGGGTAGTGAGGTCTGCTCCGCCCACAACCGTAAGGCTCTCCAGAGGGTAGTGAGGTCTGCTCCGCCCACAACCGTAAGACTCTCCAGAGGGTAGTGAGGTCTGCTCCGCCCACAACCGTAAGACTCTCCAGAGGGTAGTGAGGTCTGCTCCGCCCACAACCGTAAGGCTCTCCAGAGGGTAGTGAGGTCTGCTCCGCCCACAACCGTAAGACTCTCCAGAGGGTAGTGAGGTCTGCTCCGCCCACAACCGTAAGGCTCTCCAGAGGGTAGTGAGGTCTGCTCCGCCCACAACCGTAAGGCTCTCCAGATGGTAGTGAGGTCTGCTCCGCCCACAACCGTAAGGCTCTCCAGAGGGTAGTGAGGTCTGCTCCGCCCACAACCGTAAGGCTCTCCAGAGGGTAGTGAGGTCTGCACAACGCAGTAGTGAGGTCTGCACAAAGCATCACCGGGGACAAACTACCTGCCCTCCAGGACACCTACACCACCCGATGTTACAGGAAGGACAAAAAGATCATCAAGGACAACAACCACATCAACCACGGCCTGTTCACCCTGCTATCATCCAGAAGGCGATGTCAGTACAGGTGCATCAAAGCTGGGACCGAGAGACTGAAAAACAGCTTCTATCTCAAGGCCATCAGACTGTTAAACAGCCACCACTAACATTGAGTGGCTGCTGCCAACACACTGACTCAAATCTCTAGCCACTTCAATAGTTAAAAATTGGATGTAATAAATGTTTCACTAGCCACTTTATATAATGTTTCCATACCCTACATTACTCATCTCATATGTATATACTGTACTCTATACCATCTACTGCATCTTGCCTATGCCGTTCGGTCATCACTTATCCATATATTTATATGTACATATTCTTATTCATTCATTTACACTGTATAAGGTAGTTGTTGTGAAATTGTTAGGTTAGATTGCTTGGTAGATATTACTGCACGGTCGGAACTAGAAGCACAAGCATTTCGCTACACTCGCATTAACATCTGCTAACCATGCGTATGTGACCAATGACATCTGATGTGACCAATAACATCTGCTAACCATGCGTATGTGACCAATGACATCTGCTAACCATGCGTATGTGACCAATGACATCTGCTAACCATGCGTATGTGACCAATGACATCTGCTAACCATGCGTATGTGACCAATGACATCTGCTAACCATGCGTATGTGACCAATGACATCTGCTAACCATGCGTATGTGACCAATGACATCTGCTAACCATGCGTATGTGACCAATGACATCTGCTAACCATGCGTATGTGACCAATGACATCTGCTAACCATGCGTATGTGACCAATGACATCTGCTAACCATGCGTATGTGACAAATAACATCTGCTAACCATGCGTGTGTGACCAATAACATCTGCTAACCATGCGTATGTGACCAATAACATCTGCTAACCATGCGTATGTGACCAATAACATCTGCTAACCATGCGTATGTGACCAATAACATCTGCTAACCATGCGTATGTGACCAATAACATCTGCTAACCATGTGTATGGACCAATAACATCTGCTAACCATGCGTATGTGACCAATAACATCTGCTAACCATGTGTATGTGACCAATAACATCTGCTAACCATGCGTATGTGACCAATAACATCTGCTAACCATGCGTATGTGACCAATAACATCTGCTAACCATGTGTATGGACCAATAACATCTGCTAACCATGTGACCAATAACATCTGCTAACCATGTGTATGGACCAATAACATCTGCTAACCATGTGTATGGACCAATAACATCTGCTAACCATGTGACCAATAACATCTGCTAACCATGTGACCAATAACATCTGCTAACCATGTGTATGTGACCAATAACATCTGCTAACCATGCGTATGTGACCAATAACATCTGCTAACCATGTGTATGTGACCAATAACATCTGCTAACCATGTGTATGTGACCAATGACATCTGCTAACCATGCATATGTGACCAATAACATCTGCTAACCATGTGACCAGTAACATCTGCTAACCATGTGTATGTGACCAATAACATCTGCTAACCATGTGTATGTGACCAATAACATCTGCTAACCATGTGTATGTGACCAATAACATCTGCTAACCATGTGACCAATAACATCTGCTAACCATGTGACCAATAACATCTGCTAACCATGTGTATGTGACCAATAACATCTGCTAACCATGTGACCAATAACATCTGCTAACCATGTGTATGTGACCAATAACATCTGCTAACCATGTGTATGTGACCAATGACATCTGCTAACCATGTGACCAATAACATCTGCTAACCATGTGTATGTGACCAATAACATCTGCTAACCATGTGACCAATAACATCTGCTAACCATGTGACCAATAACATCTGCTAACCATGTGTATGTGACCAATAACATCTGCTAACCATGTGACTAATAACATCTGCTAACCATGTGTATGTGACCAATAACATCTGCTAACCATGTGACCAATAACATCTGCTAACCATGTGTATGTGACCAATAACATCTGCTAACCATGTGTATGTGACCAATAACATCTGCTAACCATGTGTATGTGACCAATAACATCTGCTAACCATGTGTATGTGACCAATAACATCTGCTAACCATGTGACCAATAACATCTGCTAACCATGTGTATGTGACCAATGACATCTGCTAACCATGTGACCAATAACATCTGCTAACCATGTGTATGTGACCAATAACATCTGCTAACCATGTGACCAATGACATCTGCTAACCATGTGTATGTGACCAATAACATCTGCTAACCATGTGTATGTGACCAATAACATCTGCTAACCATGTGACCAATAACATCTGCTAACCATGTGTATGTGACCAATAACATCTGCTAACCATGTGACCAATAACATCTGCTAACCATGTGTATGTGACCAATGACATCTGCTAACCATGTGTATGTGACCAATAACATCTGCTAACCATGTGACCAATAACATCTGCTAACCATGTGACCAATAACATCTGCTAACCATGTGTATGTGACCAATGACATCTGCTAACCATGTGACCAATAACATCTGCTAACCATGTGTATGTGACCAATAACATCTGCTAACCATGTGTATGTGACCAATAACATCTGCTAACCATGTGTATGTGACCAATAACATCTGCTAACCATGTGTATGTGACCAATAACATCTGCTAACCATGTGTATGTGACCAATGACATCTGCTAACCATGTGACCAATAACATCTGCTAACCATGTGTATGTGACCAATGACATCTGCTAACCATGTGACCAATAACATCTGCTAACCATGTGACCAATAACATCTGCTAACCATGTGTATGTGACCAATAACATCTGCTAACCATGTGTATGTGACCAATAACATCTGCTAACCATGTGTATGTGACCAATAACATTGGATTTGACGTATTTATGAAGCCCTTTCTCCATTCTACAGAAGCCTAAAACCCCAAACAACAAGCAATGCAGTTGTAGAAGCAGGGATCCGAGCAAGAGAGAGAACAACCTCTCACAAACAAACACCTTTCACACCTTTAAAAGGGACCATCTGTAGTTGCTACATCCTTCAGAGGACTCATATGATTGATACAAACCCGTTGAATCTTGAAGAATATAACTTCCACATGCTCGCTCTGATATTCTGAGTTATTTGTCTTTATGGATGGTTGATCCTTGCATCCACAGCTCTGTCTATGAATCTGAGAGGTTACATTCCTCCAGCCTCGTCCCTCAGCCTCGTCCCTCAGCCTCGTCCCTCAGCCTCGTCCCTCAGCCTCCAGAGGTTACATTCCTCCTGCTCCGTCCCTCAGCCTCGTCCCTCAGCCTCGTCCCTCAGCCTCGTCCCTCAGCCTCGTCCCTCAGCCTCGTCCCTCAGCCTCGTCCCTCAGCCTCGTCCCTCAGCCTCCCCTCAGCCTCGTCCTCAGCCTCCCCTCAGCCTCGTCCCTCAGCCTCGTCCCTCAGCCTCGTCCCTCAGCCTCGTCCCTCAGCCTCGTCCCTCAGCCTCGTCCCTCAGCCTCGTCCCTCAGCCTCCAACTTAAACAGTGGCGGGGTAACCACTTTGCTGTCGTTTCATCTGCTGCTGGTCCTTTAACTTTACACACACACAATCTGTCTCCCCTACCCTCCAGGAGGCTGGTGAAGTGGTGTGTGTGTCTCTCCTACCCTCCAGGAGGCTGGTGAAGTGGTGTGTGTGTCTCTCCTACCCTCCAGGAGGCTGGTGAAGTGGTGTGTGTGTGTCTCTCCTACCCTCCAGGAGGCTGGTGAAGTGGTGTGTGTGTGTCTCTCCTACCCTCCAGGAGGCTGGTGAAGTGGTGTGTGTGTCTCTCTCCTACCCTCCAGGAGGCTGGTGAAGTGGTGTGTGTGTCTCTCCTACCCTCCAGGAGGCTGGTGAAGTGGTGTGTGTGTCTCTCCTACCCTCCAGGAGGCTGGTGAAGTGGTGTGTGTGTCTGCTACCCTCCAGGAGGCTGATGAAGTGGTGTGTGTGTGTCTCTCCTACCCTCCAGGAGGCTGGTGAAGTGGTGTGTGTGTCTCTCCTACCCTCCAGGAGGCTGGTGAAGTGGTGTGTGTGTCTCCTACCCTCCAGGAGGCTGGTGAAGTGGTGTGTGTCTCTCCTACCCTCCAGGAGGCTGATGAAGTGGTGTGTGTGTCTCCCCTACCCTCCAGGAGGCTGGTGAAGTGGTGTGTGTGTCTCTCCTACCCTCCAGGAGGCTGGTGAAGTGGTGTGTGTGTCTCCCTACCCTCCAGGAGGCTGGTGAAGTGGTGTGTGTGTCTCTCCTACCCTCCAGGAGGCTGGTGAAGTGGTGTGTGTGTCTCTCCTACCCTCCAGGAGGCTGGTGAAGTGGTGTGTGTCTCTCCTACCCTCCAGGAGGCTGGTGAAGTGGTGTGTGTGTCTCCTACCCTCCAGGAGGCTGGTGAAGTGGTGTGTGTGTCTGCTACCCTCCAGGAGGCTGGTGAAGTGGTGTGTGTCTCTCCTACCCTCCAGGAGGCTGGTGAAGTGGTGTGTGTGTCTCTCCTACCCTCCAGGAGGCTGGTGAAGTGGTGTGTGTGTCTCTCCTACCCTCCAGTAGGCTGGTGAAGTGGTGTGTGTGTCTCCTACCCTCCAGGAGGCTGGTGAAGTGGTGTGTGTCTCCTACCCTCCAGGAGGCTGATGAAGTGGTGTGTGTGTCTCCTACCCTCCAGGAGGCTGATGAAGTGGTGTGTGTGTCTCTCCTACCCTCCAGGAGGCTGATGAAGTGGTGTGTGTGTCTCCTACCCTCCAGGAGGCTGGTGAAGTGGTGTGTGTGTCTCCTACCCTCCAGGAGGCTGGTGAAGTGGTGTGTGTGTCTCTTACCCTCTGAATGATGTCCAGGAGGCTGGTGAAGTGGTGTGTGTGTCTCTTACCCTCTGAATGATGTCCAGGAGGCTGGTGAAGTGGTGTGTGTGTCTCTCCTACCCTCCAGGAGGCTGGTGAAGTGGTGTGTGTGTCTCTCCTACCCTCCAGGAGGCTGGTGAAGTGGTGTGTGTCTCTCCTACCCTCCAGGAGGCTGGTGAAGTGGTGTGTGTCTCCCCTACCCTCCAGGAGGCTGATGAAGTGGTGTGTGTGTCTCCTACCCTCCAGGAGGCTGATGAAGTGGTGTGTGTGTCTCTTACCCTCTGAATGATGTCCAGGAGGCTGGTGAAGTGGTGTGTGTGTCTCCTACCCTCCAGGAGGCTGGTGAAGTGGTGTGTGTGTCTCTCCTACCCTCCAGGAGGCTGATGAAGTGGTGTGTGTGTCTCTTACCCTCTGAATGATGTCCAGGAGGCTGGTGAAGTGGTGTGTACTACAGCTCTCAGCCAGGTCCACCAGTAGCTGGGTAGCCTGTCTCCTCACAGCCAGGTCTCTGTCCTCTGCTATCCCACTGAGCTGAGGAACCACCACCACCTCAATCAGCTCCTCCTGGGAAGGAGAAGACAGAATGAACACGCAGGGAGAGATGGAGAGAATGGGAGAGGGAGTGAAGGAGAATAGTTTGATGGTGAGTGAGTGGGTGAGTACCTCGTAGAGCTGGCGGTTGGTGCTGAGGACAAAGGAGAGGATGTGAAGCACTTTGATCCTGATCACACCTCGACTCTCATTCCTAGGGGGGAAAGAAAGAGAGAGAGAGAGAGCGAGAGAGAAAAAAAGAGAAAGAGAGAAAGAGAGAGAGAGACCCAGAGAGACCCAGAGAAGCAGTTTAACACACTTTCTTTCCCTAAATAATGTTCAACATAAGACGGGAATGACAATCACTCAACGGGCACCTGTAACAACTTTTAGTTTGTTTTTTGTTTCCATGGCGACTGCCTGTTTTGGTATCCGTGGCGACCACACAGCACTATACAGTTACCTGAAGAACTTCTCCATAAGGCGGTGTAGGTTTTGGATCCACCCGTCTTTAGCTGGCTGGATGGACTGGGCCCGGTACGATATCAGAGTCAGCACCGACGCATCCTGATGACATCACAACAACAACTCCTTACAAGAACAATGGAAGACAAAGTGAAGGCAAATAACAGACATCACACAGACTGTCAGACACAGGGAATAAAGAGAAAGAGAGAAGGGCTGATGAGAGGAGGAAAGGAGAAGAGGAGGAATTGGAGGGCCGATGAGAGGAGGAAAGGAGAAGAGGAGGAAGTGGAGGGCTGATGAGAGGAGGAAAGGAGAAGAGGAGGAATTGGAGGGCTGATGAGAGGAGGAAAGGAGAAGAGGAGGAAGTGGAGGGCTGATGAGAGGAGGAAAGGAGGAGGAAAGGAGAAGAGGAGGAAAGGAGAAGAGGAGGAATTGGAGGGCTGATGAGAGGAGGAAGTGGAGGGCTGATGAGAGGAGGAAAGGAGAAGAGGAGGAAGTGGAGGGCTGATGAGAGGAGGAAAGGAGGAGGAAAGGAGAAGAGGAGGAAAGGAGAAGAGGAGGAAGTGGAGGGCTGATGAGAGGAGGAAAGGAGAAGAGGAGGAATTGGAGGGCCGAAGAGGAGGAAAGGAGAAGAGGAGGAAGTGGAGGGCTGATGAGAGGAGGAAAGGAGGAGGAAAGGAGAAGAGGAGGAAAGGAGAAGAGGAGGAATTGGAGGGCTGATGAGAGGAGGAAAGGAGAAGAGGAGGAAGTGGAGGGCTGATGAGAGGAGGAAAGGAGAAGAGGAGGAAGTGGAGGGCTGATGAGAGGAGGAAAGGAGAAGAGGAGGAAGGGAGGGCTGATGAGAGGAGGAAAGGAGGAGGAAAGGAGAAGAGGAGGAAAGGAGAAGAGGAGGAAGAGGAGGGCCGATGAGAGGAGGAAAGGAGAAGAGGAGGAAAGGAGAAGAGGAGGAATTGGAGGGCTGATGAGAGGAGGAAAGGAGAAGAGGGGGAATTGGAGGGCTGATGAGAGGAGGAAAGGAGAAGAGGGGAATTG
>NW_024607852.1:12500-15000 GCF_018296145.1 Oncorhynchus tshawytscha | reverse complement strand
TGAGAGAGAGGAGAGGAGAGATGAGAGAGAGAGATGAGGAGAGATGAGAGAGAGGAGAGGAGAGATGAGAGAGAGGAGAGGAGAGATGAGAGGAGAGAGAGAGGAGAGATGAGAGAGAGAGAGAGGAGAGAGAGATGAGATGAGAGAGAGAGAGAGAGGAGAGGAGAGATGAGAGAGAGGAGGAGAGGGAGAGGAGAGGAGAGATGAGGAGAGGAGAGGAGAGATGAGAGGAGAGATGAGAGGAGAGATGAGAGGAGAGATGAGAGGAGAGATGAGAGATGAGAGAGAGAGAGAGAGGAGAGATGAGGAGAGGAGAGATGAGAGAGGGGAGAGAGAGAGAGAGAGGAGAGATGAGAGAGAGGAGAGGAGAGATGAGAGAGAGGAGAGGAGAGAGAGAGAGAGAGGAGAGATGAGAGGAGAGATGAGAGAGAGGAGAGAGATGAGAGAGAGAGAGAGAGAGGAGAGGAGAGATGAGAGAGAGGAGAGATGAGAGAGAGGAGAGGAGAGATGAGAGGAGAGAGGAGAGATGAGAGGAGAGATGAGAGGGAGAGATGAGAGAGAGAGATGAGAGAGAGAGGGAGAGGAGAGATGAGAGAGAGGAGGAGGAGAGAGAGAGAGAGGAGAGATGAGAGAGGAGAGGAGAGATGAGAGAGAGGAGAGATGAGAGAGAGGAGAGGAGAGAGAGAGAGATGAGAGAGGAGAGGAGAGATGAGAGAGGAGAGGAGGAGAGAGAGAGGAGAGATGAGAGAGAGGAGAGGAGAGATGAGAGAGAGGAGAGAGGAGAGATGAGAGAGAGAGAGGAGGGGAGAGGAGAGAGAGAGAGAGGAGGAGAGGGAGAGGAGAGATGAGAGAGAGGAGAGGAGAGATGAGAGAGAGGAGGAGAGGAGATGAGAGAGAGAGAGAGGAGAGATGAGAGAGAGGAGAGGAGAGATGAGAGAGAGAGAGGAGAGATGAGAGAGAGAGGAGAGATGAGAGAGAGAGAGGAGAGATGAGAGAGAGGAGAGGAGAGATGAGAGAGGAAGAGAGGAGAGATGAGAGAGAGGAGGAGAGATGAGAGGGGAGAGAGAGGAGGAGAGGGAGATGAGAGGGGGAGATGAGAGAGGGAGAGGAGAGATGAGAGAGAGGGGATGAGAGGAGAGAGGAGAGAGAGAGAGGGAGATGAGAGAGAGGAGAGGAGATGAGAGAGAGAGGAGATGAGAGAGAGAGGGGGAGATGAGAGAGAGGAGATGAGAGAGAGAGAGATGAGAGAGAGAGGGGAGAGAGAGAGAGAGATGAGAGAGAGAGAGATGAGAGAGAGAGGGAGATGAGAGAGGGGGAGATGAGAGAGATGAGAGAGGAGGAGAGGTGAGATGAGAGAGGAGGAGAGGTGAGATGAGAGTGGAGGAGAGGTGAGATGAGAGAGGAGAGAGAGAGATGAGAGGAGGAGAGGTGAGATGAGAGAGTAGGAGAGGTGAGATGAGAGAGTAGGAGAGGTGAGATGAGAGAGAGGAGAGGTGAGATGAGAGAGTAGGAGAGGTGAGATGAGAGAGTAGGAGGGTGAGATGAGAGAGGAGGAGAGGTGAGATGAGAGAGAGGAGAGGGGAGGAGAGAGAGGGGAGGTGAGAGAGAGGAGGAGGAGAGGTGAGATGAGAGAGGAGGAGAGGTGAGATGAGAGAGGGAGGAGAGGTGAGATGAGAGAGTAGGAGAGGAGATGAGGGAGGGAGGAGGAGAGATGAGGGAGGAGGAGAGAGGAGGAGAGGGAGAGAGAGGAGGAGAGGGCAGATGAGAGAGAGAGGAGAGGAGAGGAGAGATGAGAGAGAGGAGAGGAGAGATGAGAGAGAGGAGAGGAGAGATGAGAGAGAGAGGAGAGGGAGAGGAGAGATGAGAGAGAGGAGAGAGAGGAGATGAGAGAGAGGAGAGGAGAGATGAGAGAGAGGAGAGATGAGAGAGAGAGAGGAGAGAGAGAGAGAGGAGAGATGAGAGAGAGGAGAGGAGAGATGAGAGAGAGGAGAGAGGAGAGATGAGAGAGGGGAGGATGAGAGAGAGGAGAGGAGAGATGAGAGAGAGGAGGGAGATGAGAGAGAGAGGGGAGGAGAGATGAGAGAGGGAGAGATGAGAGAGAGGAGGAGAGGGAGGAGGAGAGGAGAGGAGAGATGAGAGAGGAGGAGAGGGGAGATGAGAGAGGAGGAGAGGAGAGATGAGAGAGGAAGAGAGGTGAGATGAGAGAGTAGGAGGGTGAGATGAGAGAGTAGGAGAGGTGAGATGAGAGAGAGGAGATGAGAGGAGATGGAGAGAGAGGAGAGGTGAGATGAGAGAGATGGAGAGAGAGGGAGAGAGAGGAGGGGAGATGAGAGAGAGGGAGAGGTGAGAGAGAGAGAGGGGAGGTGAGAGAGAGGAGATGAGAGAGAGGAGGAGGAGAGGTGAGATGAGAGAGGAGGAGAGGTGAGATGAGAGAGGAGGAGAGGTGAGATGAGAGAGGAGGAGAGGTGAGATGAGAGAGAGGAGAGGGAGGAGGAGAGAG
>NW_024607852.1:7500-10000 GCF_018296145.1 Oncorhynchus tshawytscha | reverse complement strand
CACACACACACCGAGACGACACACACACACACACACACACGAGACGACACACACACCGAGACGAGACACACACACACCGAGACGACACACACACACACACACACCGAGACCGACACACACACACACACACACCGAGACGACACACACACACACCGAGACGACACACACACACACACACACACACACACACACACACACACACACAGACGACACACACACACACCGACGACACACACAGACGACACACACACACACACCGACGACACACACACACCGAGACACACAGACAGACACACACACACACACACACACACAGACACACACACACACAGACACACACACACACACAGACGACACACACAGACGACACACACACAGACGACACACACACACACACAGACGACACACACACAGACGACACGTAAGGGTTAATGACCTCATGAATAAAAAGTCCAGAGTTGTAAACCTCGACATCAGAGTAAATTAAATATTACCTCAATGTCTGTAGAGTAAATTAAATATTACCTCAATGTCTGCAGAGTAAATTAAATATTACCTCAATGTCTGTAAAGTAAATTAAATATTACCTCAATGTCTGTAGAGTAAATGAAATATTACCTCAATGTCTGTAGAGGCTGTAGTCCGGTTACACAGCAGACAGATCTTCCTGTTGGACAAAACCACACACACTGAGACCTAGCGCGCGTGTGTGTGTGTGTTTAACTAATCAGAAGACCCCACAAAAATATTATACTAACAAAAATTTGACCAACTGGGGACATTTTATTAGTCCCTACAAGGTCAAATGCCATTTCTAGTGGGGTTTAGGGTAGAATTAGTGTTAGGAGTTACAGAGTTAGGTTGAGGGTTAGGAGCTAGGGTTTCGAGTTAAGGTTAGGGCACAGGTTAGGACACAGGTTAGGGCACAGGTTAGGGCACAGGTTAGGGCACAGGTTAGGGCACAGGTTAGGGCACAGGTTAGGGAAAATAGTATTTTGAATGGGACTGAATTGTGTGTCCCCACAAGGTTAGTTGTACAAGACTGTGTGTGTTCTTACTGGACCATGACGGATACGTTCTGGTCGAGGTAGCAGCTGTTGAACTTGACCAGGTTGACCAGGACGTGGAGGAAGTCAGCAGTCAGACCAATGTCCATCCACAGCAGGACAAACCCAGCTGTAGGTGATCAATAAATTAAATCAACCAGTCAGTCAAAATATCACGAGCAAATCAGTCAAACATATCGTGACCAAATCAGTCAAAATATCGTGACCAAATCAGTCAAAATATTGTGACCAAATCAGTCAAAATATTGTGACCAAATCAGTCAAAAATATTGTGACCAAATCAGTCAAAAATATTGTGACCAAATCAGTCAAAAATATTGTGACCAAATCAGTCAAAAATATTGTGACCAAATCAGTCAAAAATATTGTGACCAAATCAGTCAAAAATATTGTGACCAAATCAGTCAAAAATATTGTGACCAAATCAGTCAAAAATATTGTGACCAAATCAGTCAAAAATATTGTGACCAAATCAGTCAAAAATATTGTGACCAAATCAGTCAAAAATATTGTGACCAAATCAGTCAAAAATATCGTGACCAAATCAGTCAAAAATATCGTGACCAATCAGTCAAAAATATCATGACCAATCAGTCAAAAATATTGTGACCAAATCAGTCAAAAATATTGTGACCAAATCAGTCAAAAATATTGTGACCAAATCAGTCAAAAATATTGTGACCAATCAGTCAAAAATATCGTGACCAATCAGTCAAAAATATCGTGACCAATCAGTCAAAAATATCGTGACCAATCAGTCAATATCTTTCTCAAGGGTCCCAGTTGGGCTATTCATTGGGCCAGTGAATATCTCATGGACTCCGAACATGGTAACATGGTAACATGGTAACATGGTAACATGGTAGTGTAACGTCTGTCAAAAGACTGTGGGTGGAACCATCTACAGGTCAAAGTGTAAAAAGGGTTGATGTTGTAAGGTGTGTGTTTCACCTATGTCCTCCTCCAGGTACGTGATGTCCTTCCCGTTCTCCGTCAGGGCCTTGAACACCTCCAGCCTGTCAGACAGGTCCTCATTGGGCGGCTGGTAGTCTCTGATCACCTTGAAGAAGAAGGCCCGCAGAGGACCCAGACGCTCACCCTGGTAGACACACACACAGGGAGAGGGAGGCAACACACACAGAGAGGGGAGGCAACACACACAGGGAGAGGGAGGCAACACACACAGGAGGGAGGGAGGCAGGGAGGCAGGCACACACAGGGAGAGGGAGGCAACACACACAGGGAGAGGGAGGCAACACACACAGGGAGAGGGAGGCAACACACACAGGGAGAGGGAGGCAACACACAGGGAGAGGGGAGGCAACACACACAGGGAGAGGAGGCAACACACACAGGGAGAGGGAGGCAACACACACAGGAGAGGAGGCAACACACAGAGGGAGAGGGAGGCAACACACACAGGGAGAGGGAGG
>NW_024607851.1:0-39570 GCF_018296145.1 Oncorhynchus tshawytscha | reverse complement strand
CAGCAAGATATACTGTCTCTATTATATTATGACAGACCAGCTAGATCTCCTGTCTCTATTATATTATGACAGACCAGCTAGATCTACTGTCTCTATTATATTATGATAGACCAGCTAGATCTACTGTATCTATTGTAGTATGACAGACCAGCTAGATCTACTGTCTCAATTATTATATGACAGACCAGCTAAATATACTGTCTCTATTTTAATATGACAGACCAGCTAGATCTACTGTCTCTATTATATTATGACAGACCAGCTAGATCTACTGTCTCTATTATATTATGACAGACCCGCAAGATATACTGTCTCTATTATATTATGACAGACCAGCTAGATTTACTGTCTCTATTATATTATGACAGACCAGCAAAATCTACTGTCTCTATTATATTATGACAGACCAGCTAGATCTACTGTCTCTATTATATTATGATAGACCAGCTAGATCTACTGTCTCTATTATATTATGACAGACCAGGTAGATCTACTGCCTCAATTATAGTATGACAGACCAGCTAGATCTACTGTCTCTCTTATATTATGATAGACCAGCAAGATATACTGTCTCTATTATATTATGACAGACCAGCTAGATCTACTGTCTCTATTATATCATGACAGACCAGCAAGATATAATGTCTCTATTATATTATGACAGACCAGCTAGATCTACTGTCTCTATTATATTATGACAGACCAGTTAGATCTCCTGTCTCTATTATATTATGACAGACCAGCTAGATCTACTGCCTCAATTATAATATGACAGATCTGCTAGATCTATTTTCCGTATTATATTATGACAGACCAGCTAGATCTGCTGCCTCAATTATAATATGACAGACCAGCTAGATCTACTGTCTCTATTATATTATGACAGACCAGCAAGATATACTGTCTCTATTATATTATGACAGACCAGCTAGATCTACTGTCTCTATTATATCATGACAGACCAGCAAGATATAATGTCTCTATTATATTATGACAGACCAGCTAGATCTACTGACTCTATTATATTATGACAGACCAGTTAGATCTCCTGTCTCTATTATATTATGACAGACCAGCTAGATCTACTGCCTCAATTATAATATGACAGACCAGCTAGATCTATGTCTCTATTATATTATGACAGACCAGCTAGATCTACTGTCTCTATTTTATTATGACAGACCAGCAAGATATACTGTCTCTATTATATTATGACAGACCAGCTAGATCTACTGCCTCTATTATATTATGACAGACCAGCTAGATCTCCTGTCTCATTATATTATGACAGACCAGCTAGATCTACTGTCTCTATTATATTATGACAGACCAGCTAGATCTACTGTCTCTATTATATTATGACAGACCAGCAAGATCTACTGTCTCTATTATATTATGACAGACCAGCTAGATATCCTGTCTCTATTATATTATGACAGACCAGCAAGATTAGACTGTCTCTATTATATTATGATAGACCAGCTAGATCTACTGTCTCTATTATATTGTGACAGACCAGCTAGATCTACTGTCTCTATTATATTATGACAGACCAGCTAGATCTACTGTATCTGTTATAGTATGACAGACCAGCTAGATCTACTGTCTCTATTATATTATGACAGACCAGCTAGATCTACTGTCTCTATTATATTATGACAGACCAGCTAGATATACTGTCTCTATTATAGAATGACAGACCAGCTAGATCTACTGTCTCTATTATATTATGACAGACCAGCTAGATCTACTGTCTCTATTATATTATGACAGACCAGCAAGATATACTGTCTCTATTATATTATGACAGACCAGCTAGATCTACTGTCTTTATTATATTATGACAGACCAGCAAAATCTACTGTCTCTATTATATTATGACAGACCAGCTAGATCTCCTGTCTCTATTATATTATGACAGACCAGCTAGATCGACTGCCTCAATTATATTATGACAGACCAGCTAGATCTACTGTCTCTATTATATTATGATAGACCAGCTAGATCTACTGTATCTATTGTAGTATGACAGACCAGCTAGATCTACTGTCTCATTATATTATATGACAGACCAGCTAAATATACTGTCTCTATTTTAATATGACAGACCAGCTAGATCTACTGTCTCTATTATATTATGACAGACCAGCTAGATCTACTGTCTCTATTATATTATGACAGACCAGCTAGATATACTGTCTCTATTATATTATGACAGACCAGCTAGATTTACTGTCTCTATTATATTATGACAGACCAGCAAAATCTACTGTCTCTATTATATTATGACAGACCAGCTAGATCTCCTGTCTCTATTATATTATGACAGACCAGCTAGATCTACTGTCTCTATTATATTATGACAGACCAGCTAGATCTACTGTCTCTATTATATTATGACAGACCAGCTAGATCTACTGTCTCTATTATATCATGACAGACCAGCAAGATATAATGTCTCTATTATATTATGACAGACCAGCTAGATCTACTGTCTCTATTATATTATGACAGACCAGCTAGATCTACTGTCTCTATTATATTATGACAGACCAGCTAGATCTACTGTCTCTATTATATTATGACAGACCAGCTAGATCTACTGTCTCTATTATATTATGACAGACCAGCAAGATATACTGTCTCTATTATATTATGACAGACCAGCTAGATCTACTGTCTCTATTATATTATGACAGACCAGCAAGATATAATGTCTCTATTATATTATGACAGACCAGCTAGATCTACTGTCTCTATTATATTATGACAGACCAGCTAGATCTACTGTCTCTATTATATTATGACAGACCAGCTAGATCTACTGTCTCTATTATATTATGACAGACCAGCTAGATCTACTGTCTCTATTATATTATGACAGACCAGCTAGATCTACTGTCTCTATTATATTATGACAGACCAGCTAAATCTACTGTCTCTATTATATTATGACAGACCAGCTAGATCTACTGTCTCTATTATATTATGACAGACCAGCTAGATCTACTGTCTCTATTATATTATGACAGACCAGCTAGATCTACTGTCTCTATTATATTATGACAGACCAGCTAGATCTACTGTCTCTATTATATTATGACAGACCAGCTAGATCTACTGTCTCTATTATATTATGACAGACCAGCTAGACCAGCTAAATATACTGTCTCTATTATATTATATATGACAGACCAGCTAGATCTACTGTCTCTATTATATTATGACAGACCAGCTAGATCTACTGTCTCTATTATATTATGACAGACCAGCAAGATATACTGTCTCTATTATATTATGACAGACCAGCTAGATCTACTGTCTCTATTATATTATGACAGACCAGCAAAATCTACTCTACTGTCTCTATTATATTATGACAGACCAGCTAGATCTACTGTCTCTATTATATTATGACAGACCAGCTAGATCTACTGTCTCTATTATATTATGACAGACCAGCTAGATCTACTGTCTCTATTATATTATGACAGACCAGCTAGAACTACTGACTCAATTATAATATGACAGACCAGCTAGATCTACTGTCTCTATTATATCATGACAGACCAGCAAGATATAATGTCTCTATTATATTATGACAGACCAGCTAGATCTATTGTCTCTATTATATCATGACAGACCAGCAAGATATACTGTCTCTGTTATATTATGACAGACCAGGTAGATCTCCTGTCTCTATTATATTATGACAGACCAGCTAGATATAATGTCTCTATTATAATATGACAGACCAGCTAGATCTACTGTCTCTATTATATTATGACAGACCAGCTAGATCTACTGTCTCTATTATATCATGACAGACCAGCAAGATATACTGTCTCTATTATATTATGACAGACCAGCTAGATCTCCTGTCTCTATTATATTATGACAGACCAGCTAGATCTACTGTCTCTATTATACAATGATAGACCAGCTAGATCTACTGTATCTATTGTAGTATGACAGACCAGCTAGATCTACTGTCTCTATTATATTATGACAGACCAGGTAGATCTACTGTCGCTATTATATTATGACAGACCAGCTAGATCTACTGTCTCTATTATATTATGACAGACCAGCTAGATCTACTGTCTCTATTATATTATGACAGACCAGCTAGATATACTGTCTCTATTATATTATGACAGACCAGCTAGATCTACTGTCTCTATTATATTATGACAGACCAGCTAGATCTACTGTCTCTATTATATTATGACAGACCAGCTAGATCTACTGTCTCTATTATATATATTATGACAGACCAGCTAGATCTACTGTCAGACCAGCTAGATCTTATTATATTATGACAGACCAGCTAGATCTACTGTCTCTATTATATTATGACAGACCAGCTAGATCTACTGCCTCAATTATAGTATGACAGACCAGCTAGATCTACTGTCTCTATTATATTATGACAGACCAGCAAGATATACTGTCTCTATTATATTATGACAGACCAGCTAGATCTACTGTCTCTATTATATTATGACAGACCAGCAGATATACTGTCTCTATTATATTATGACAGACCAGCTAGATCTACTGTCTCTATTATATTATGACAGACCAGCTAGATCTACTGTCTCTATTATATTATGACAGACCAGCTAGATCTACTGTCTCTATTATATTATGACAGACCAGCTAGATCTACTGTCTCTATTATATTATGATAGACCAGCAAGATATACTGTCTCTATTATATTATGGCAGACCAGCTAGATCTACTGTCTCTATTATATTATGACAGACCAGCTAGATCTACTGTCTCTATTATATTATGACAGACCAGCTAGATCTACTGTCTCTATTATATTATGACAGACCAGCTAGATCTACTGCCTCAATTATATTATGACAGACCAGCTAGATCTACTGTCTCTATTATATTATGACAGACCAGCAAGATATACTGTCTCTATTATATTATGACAGACCAGCTAGATCTACTGTCTCTATTATATTATGACAGACCAGCAAGATATACTGTCTCTATTATATTATGACAGACCAGCTAGATCTACTGTCTCTATTATATTATGACAGACCAGCTAGATCTACTGTCTCTATTATATTATGACAGACCAGCTAGATCTACTGTCTCTATTATATTATGACAGACCAGCTAGATCTACTGTCTCTATTATATTATGACAGACCAGCTAGATCTACTGTCTCTATTATATTATGACAGACCAGCTAGATCTACTGTCTCTATTATATTATGACAGACCAGCTAGATCTACTGTCTCTATTATATTATGACAGACCAGCTAGATCTACTGTCTCTATTATATTATGACAGACCAGCTAGATCTACTGTCTCTATTATATTATGACAGACCAGCTAGATCTACTGTCTCTATTATATTATGACAGACCAGCTAGATCTACTGTCTCTATTATATTATGACAGACCAGCTAGATCTACTGTCTCTATTATATTATGACAGACCAGCTAGATCTACTGTCTCTATTATATTATGACAGACCAGCTAGATCTACTGTCTCTATTATATTATGACAGACCAGCTAGATCTACTGTCTCTATTATATTATGACAGACCAGCTAGATCTACTGTCTCTATTATATTATGACAGACCAGCTAGATCGACTGCCTCAATTATAATATGACAGACCAGCTAGATCTACTGTCTCTATTATATTATGACAGACCAGCTAGATATACTGTCTCTATTATATTATGACAGACCAGCTAGATCTACTGTCTCTATTATATTATGACAGACCAGCAAAATCTACTGTCTCTATTATATTATGACAGACCAGCTAGATCTACTGTCTCTATTATATTATGACAGACCAGCTAGATCTACTGCCTCTATTATATTATGACAGACCAGCTAGATCTACTGTCTCTATTATATTATGACAGACCAGCTAGATCTACTGTCTCTATTATATTATGACAGACCAGCTAGATCTACTGTCTCTATTATATTATGACAGACCAGCTAGATATACTGTCTCTATTATATTATGACAGACCAGCTAGATCTACTGTCTCTATTATATTATGACAGACCAGCTAGATCTACTGTCTCTATTATATTATGACAGACCAGCTAGATCTACTGTCTCTATTATATTATGACAGACCAGCTAGATCTACTGTCTCTATTATATTATGACAGACCAGCTAAATAGACTGTCTCTATTATATTATGACAGACCAGCTAGATCTACTGTCTCTATTATATTATGACAGACCAGCAAGATATACTGTCTCTATTATATTATGACAGACCAGCTAGATCTACTGTCTCTATTATATTATGACAGACCAGCTAGATCTACTGTCTCTATTATATTATGACAGACCAGCTAGATCTACTGTCTATTATATTATGACAGACCAGCTAGATCTACTGTCTCTATTATATTATGACAGACCAGCAAGATATACTGTCTCTATTATATTATGACAGACCAGCTAGATCTACTGTCTCTATTATATTATGACAGACCAGCTAGATATACTGTCTCTATTATATTATGACAGACCAGCTAGATCTACTGTCTCTATTATATTATGACAGACCAGCTAGATCTACTGTCTCTATTATATTATGACAGACCAGCTAGATCTACTGTCTCTATTATATATATGACAGACCAGCTAGATCTACTGTCTCTATTATATTATGACAGACCAGCTAGATCTACTGTCTCTATTATATTATGACAGACCAGCAAGATATACTGTCTCTATTATATTATGACAGACCACAGACCAGCTAGATCTACTGTCTCTATTATATTATGACAGACCAGCTAGATATAATGTCTCTATTATATTATGATAGATACTGTCTCTATTATATTATGACAGACCAGCTAGATCTACTGTCTCTATTATATTATGACAGACCAGCTAGATCTACTGTCTCTATTATATTATGACAGACCAGCTAGATCTACTGTCTCTATTATATATGACAGACCAGCTAGATCTACTGTCTCTATTATATTATGACAGACCAGCAAGATATACTGTCTCTATTATATTATGACAGACCAGCTAGATCTACTGTCTCTATTATATTATGACAGACCAGCTAGATATACTGTCTCTATTATATTATGACAGACCAGCTAGATCTACTGACTCTATTATATTATGACAGACCAGCTAGATCTACTGTCTCTATTATATTATGACAGACCAGCTAGATCTACTGTCTCTATTATATTATGACAGACCAGCTAGATCTACTGTCTCTATTATATTATGACAGAACAGCTAGATCTACTGTCTCTATTATATTATGACAGACCAGCTAGATCTACTGTCTCTCATTATATTATGACAGATTATATTATGACAGACCAGCTAGATCTACTGTCTCTATTATATTATGACAGACCAGCTAGATCTACTGTCTCTATTATATTATGACAGACCAGCTAGATCTACTGTCTCTATTATATTATGACAGACCAGCTAGATATAGATGTCTCTATTATATTATGACAGACCAGCTAGATCTACTGTCTCTATTATATTATGACAGACCAGCTAGATCTACTGTCTCTATTATATTATGACAGACCAGCTAGATCTACTGTCTCTATTATAATATGACAGACCAGCTAGATCTACTGTCTCTATTATATTATGACAGACCAGCTAGATCTACTGTCTCTATTATATTATGACAGACCAGCTAGATCTACTGTCTCTATTATATTATGACAGGCCAGCTAGATCTACTGCCTCAATTATATTATGACAGACCAGCTAGATCTACTGTCTCTATTATATTATGACAGACCAGCTAGATCTACTGTCTCTATTATATTATGACAGACCAGCTAGATCGACTGCCTCAATTATAATATGAAAGACCAGCTAGATCTACTGTCTCTATTATATTATGACAGACCAGCTAGTTCTACTGTCTCTATTATACAATGATAGACCAGCTAGATCTACTGTATCTATTGTAGTATGACAGACCAGCTAGATCTACTGTCTCAATTATTATATGACAGACCAGCTAAATATACTGTCTCTATTATAATATGACAGACCAGCTAGATCTACTGTCTCTATTATATTATGACAGACCAGCTAGATCTACTGTCTCTATTATATTATGACAGACCCGCAAGATATACTGTCTCTATTATATTATGACAGACCAGCTAGATCTACTGTCTCTATTATATTATGACAGACCAGCAAGATCTACTGTCTCTATTATATTATGACAGACCAGCTAGATCTACTGTCTCTATTATATTATGACAGACCAGCTAGATCTACTGTCTCTATTATATTGATATCTACTGTCTCTATTATATTATGATAGACCAGCTAGATCTACTGTCTCTATTATATTATGACAGACCAGCTAGATCTACTGCCTCAATTATAGTATGACAGACCAGCTAGATCTACTGTCTCTATTATATTATGACAGACCAGCAAGATATACTGTCTCTATTATATTATGACAGACCAGCTAGATCTACTGTCTCTATTATATTATGACAGACCAGCAAGATATACTGTCTCTATTATATTATGACAGACCAGCTAGATCTACTGTCTCTATTATATTATGACAGACCAGCTAGATCTACTGTCTCTATTATATTATGACAGACCAGCTAGATCTACTGTCTCTATTATATTATGACAGACCAGCAGATCTACTGCTCTATTATATGACAGACCAGCTAGATCTACTGTCTCTATTATATTATGACAGACCAGCTAGATCTACTGTCTCTATTATATTATGACAGACCAGCTAGATCTACTGTCTCTATTATATTATGACAGACCAGCTAGATCTACTGTCTCTATTATATTATGACAGACCAGCTAGATCTACTGTATCTATTATAGTATGACAGACCAGCTAGATCTACTGTTTCTATTATATTATGACAAACCAGCTAGATATACTGTCTCTATTATATATAACAGACCAACTAGATCTACTGTTTCTATTATATTATGAAAAACCAGCTAGATCTACTGTCTCTATTATATTATGACAGACCAGCTAGATCTAAAGTCTCTATTATATTATGACAGACCAGCTATATCTACTGTCTCTATTATATTATGACAGACCAGCTAGATCTACTGTCTCTATTATATTATGACAGACCAGCTAGATCTACTGTCTCTATTATATTATAACAGACCAGCTAGATCTACTGTCTCTATTATATTATGACAGACCAGCTAGATCTACTGTCTCTATTATATTATGACAGACCAGCTAGATCTACTGTCTCTATTATATTATGACAGACCAGCTAGATCTACTGTCTCTATTATATTATGACAGACCAGCTAAGATATACTGTCTCTATTATATTATGACAGACCAGCTAGATCTACTGTCTCTATTATATTATGACAGACCAGCAAGATAATGTCTCTAATATATTATGACAGACCAGCTAGATCTACTGTCTCTATTATATTATGACAGACCAGCTAGATCTACTGTCTCTATTATATTATGACAGACCAGCTAGATCTACTGTCTCTATTATATTATGACAGACCAGCTAGATCTATTGACAGACCAGCTCTACTATTATATTATGACAGACCAGCTAGATCTACTGTCTCTATTATATTATGACAGACCAGCTAGATCTACTGTCTCTATTATATTATGACAGACCAGCTAGATCTACTGTCTCTATTATATTATGACAGACCAGCTAGATCTACTGTCTCTATTATATTATGACAGACCAGCTAGATCTACTGTCTCTATTATATTATGACAGACCAGCAGATCTACTGTCTCTATTATATTATGACAGACCAGCTAGATCTACTGTCTATTATATTATGACAGACCAGCTAGATCTACTGTCTCTATTATATTATGACAGACCAGCTAGATCTACTGCCTCATTATAATATGACAGACCAGCTAGATCTACTGTCTCTATTATATTATGACAGACCAGCTAGATCTACTGTCTCTATTATATTATGACAGACCAGCTAGATCTACTGTCTCTATTATATTATGACAGACCAGCTAGATCTACTGTCTCTATTATATTATGACAGACCAGCTAGATCTACTGTCTCTATTATATTATGACAGACCAGCTAGATCTACTGTCTCTATTATATTATGACAGACCAGCTAGATCTACTGTCTCTATTATATTATGACAGACCAGCTAGATCTACTGTCTCTATTATATTATGACAGACCAGCTAGATATACTGTCTCTATTATATTATGACAGACCAGCTAGATATACTGTCTCTATTATATTATGACAGACCAGCTAGATATAATGTCTCTATTATATTATGACAGACCAGCTAGATCTACTGTCTCTATTATATTATGACAGACCAGCTAGATCTACTGTCTCTATTATATTATGACAGACCAGCTAGATCTACTGTCTCTATTATCTCTACTGTTCTATTATATATGACAGACCAGCTAGATCTACTGTCTCTCTTATATTATGACAGACCAGCTAGATCTACTGTCTCTATTATATTATGACAGACCAGCTAGATCTACTGTCTCTATTATATTATGACAGACCAGCTAGATCTACAGACCAGCTAGTCTCTATTATATTATGACAGACCAGCTAGATCTACTGTCTCTATTATATTATGACAGACCAGCTAGATCTACTGTCTCTATTATATTATGACAGACCAGCTAGATCTACTGTCTCTATTATATTATGACAGACCAGCTAGATCTACTGTCTCTATTATATTATGACAGACCAGCTAGATCTACTGTCTCTATTATATTATGACAGACCAGCTAGATCTACTGTCTCTATTATATTATGACAGACCAGCTAGATCTACTGTCTCTATTATATTATGACAGACCAGCTAGATCTACTGTCTCTATTGTATTATATTATGACAGACCAGCTAGATCTACTGTCTCAATTATATATGACAGACCAGCTAGATATACTGTCTCTATTATAATATGACAGACCAGACTAGATCTACTGTCTCTATTATATTATGACAGACCAGCTAGATCTACTGTCTCTATTATATTATGACAGACCAGCAAGATATACTGTCTCTATTATATTATGACAGACCAGCTAGATCTACTGTCTCTATTATATTATGACAGACCAGCTAGATCTACTGTCTCTATTATATTATGACAGACCAGCTAGATCTACTGTCTCTATTATATTATGACAGACCAGCTAGATCTACTGTCTCTATTATATTATGACAGACCAGCTAGATCTACTGTCTCTATTATATTATGACAGACCAGCTAGATCTACTGTCTCTATTATATTATGACAGACCAGCTAGATCTACTGTCTCTATTATATTATGACAGACCAGCTAGATCTACTGTCTCTATTATATTATGATAGACCAGCAAGATATACTGTCTCTATTATATTATGACAGACCAGCTAGATCTATTGTCTCTAATATATTATGACAGACCAGCAATATATACTGTCTCTATTATATTATGACAGGCCAGCTAGATCTACTGCCTCAATTATATTATGATAGACCAGCTAGATCTACTGTCTCTATTATATTATGACAGACCAGCTAGATCTACTGCTCTATTATAATATGACAGACCAGGTAGATCTACTGTCTCTATTATATTATGACAGACCAGCTAGATCTACTGTCTCTATTATATATGACAGACCAGCTAGATCTACTGTCTCTATTATATTATGACAGACCAGCTAGATCTACTGTCTCTATTATATTATGACAGACCAGCTAGATCTACTGTCTCTATTATATTATGACAGACCAGCTAGATCTACTGTCTCTATTATATTATGACAGACCAGCTAGATCTACTGTCTCTATTATATTATGACAGACCAGCTAGATCTACTGTCTCTATTATATTATGACAGACCAGCTAGATCTACTGTCTCTATTATATTATGACAGACCAGCTAGATCTACTGTCTCTATTATATTATGACAGACCAGCTAGATCTACTGTCTCTATTATATTATGACAGACCAGCTAGATCTACTGTCTCTATTATATTATGACAGACCAGCAGATATACTGTCTCTATTATATTATGACAGACCAGCTAGATCTACTGTCTCTATTATATTATGACAGACCAGCTAGATCTACTGTCTCTATTATATTATGACAGACCAGCTAGATCTACTGTCTCTGATTATAATATGACAGACCAGCTAGATCTACTGTCTCTATTATATTATGACAGACCAGCTAGATCTACTGTCTCTATTATATTATGACCAGACCAGCTAGATCTACTGTCTCTATTATATTATGACAGACCAGCTAGATCTACTGTCTCTATTATATTATGACAGACCAGCTAGATCTACTGTCTCATGATTATATTATGACAGACCAGCTAGATCTACTGTCTCTATTATATTATGACAGACCAGCTAGATCTACTGTCTCTATTATATTATGACAGACCAGCTAGATATACTGTCTCTATTATATTATGACAGACCAGCTAGATCTACTGTCTCTATTATATTATGACAGACCAGCTAGATCTACTGTCTCTATTATATTATGACAGACCAGCAAGATAGACTGTCTCTATTATATTATGACAGACCAGCTAGATCTACTGACTCTATTATATTATGACAGACCAGCTAGATCTACTGTCTCTATTATATTATGACAGACCAGCTAGATCTACTGTCTCTATTATATTATGACAGACCAGCTAGATCTACTGTCTCTATTATATTATGACAGACCAGCTAGATCTACTGTCTCTATTATATTATGACAGACCAGCTAGATCTACTGTCTCTATTATATTATGACAGACCAGCTAGATCTACTGTCTCTATATATATGACAGACCAGCTAGATCTACTGTCTCTATTATATTATGACAGACCAGCTAGATCTACTGTCAGCCAGCTAGATATACTGTCTCTATTATATTATGACAGACCAGCTAGATATACTGTCTCTATTATATTATGACAGACCAGCTAGATCTCCTGTCTCTATTATATTATGACAGACCAGCTAGATATAATGTCTCTATTATAATATGACAGACCAGCTAGATCTACTGTCTCTATTATATTATGACAGACCAGCTAGATCTACTGTCTCTATTATATTATGACAGACCCGCAAGATATACTGTCCCTATTATATTATGACAGACCAGCTAGATCTACTGTCTCTATTATATTATGACAGACCAGCAAGATCTACTGTCTCTATTATATTATGACAGGCCAGCTAGATCGACTGCCTCAATTATATTATGACAGACCAGCTAGATCTACTGTCTCTATTATATTATGACAGACCAGCTAGATCTACTGTCTCTATTATATTATGACAGACCAGCAAGATAGACTGTCTCTATTATATTATGACAGACCAGCTAGATCTACTGTCTCTATTATATATGACAGACCAGCTAGATCTACTGTCTCTATTATATTATGACAGACCAGCTAGATCTACTGTCTCTATTATATTATGACAGACCAGCTAGATCTACTGTCTCTATTATATTATGACAGACCAGCTAGATCTACTGTCTCTATTATATTATGACAGACCAGCTAGATCTACTGTCTCTATTATATTATGACAGACCAGCTAGATCTACTGTCTCTATTATATTATGACAGACCAGCTAGATCTACTGTCTCTATTATATTATGACAGACCAGATATACTGTCTCTATTATATTATGACAGACCAGCTAGATCTACTGTCTCTATTATATTATGACAGACCAGCAAGATCTACTGTCTCTATTATATTATGACAGACCAGCTAGATCTACTGTCTCTATTATATTATGACAGACCAGCTAGATCTACTGTCTCTATTATATTATGACAGACCAGCTAGATCTACTGTCTCTATTATATTATGACAGACCAGCTAGATCTACTGTCTCTATTATATTATGACAGACCAGCTAGATCTACTGTCTCTATTATATTATGACAGACCAGCTAGATCTACTGTCTCTATTATATTATGACAGACCAGCAAGATAGCTAGATGTCTCTATTATATTATGACAGACAGACAGCTAGATCTACTGTCTCTATTATATTATGACAGACCAGCTAGATCTACTGTCTCTATTATATTATGACAGACCAGCTAGATCTACTGTCTCTATTATATTATGACAGACCAGCAAGATATACTGTCTCTATTATATTATGACAGACCAGCTAGATTATATTATGACAGACCAGCTAGATCTCTATTATATTATGACAGACCAGCTAGATCTACTGTCTCTATTATATTATGACAGACCAGCTAGATCTACTGTCTCTATTATATTATGACAGACCAGCTAGATCTACTGTCTCTATTATATATTATGACAGACCAGCTAGATCTACTGTCTCTATTATATTATGACAGACCAGCTAGATCTACTGTCTCTATTATATTATGACAGACCAGCTAGATCTACTGTCTCTATTATATTATGACAGACCAGCTAGATCTACTGTCTCTATTATATTATGACAGACCAGCTAGATCTACTGTCTCTATTATATTATGACAGACCAGCTAGATCTACTGTCTACTGTCTCTATTATATTATGACAGACCAGCTAGATCTACTGTCTCTATTATATTATGACAGACCAGCTAGATCTACTGTCTCTATTATATTATGACAGACCAGCTAGATCTACTGTCTCTATTATATTATGACAGACCAGCAAGATATAGATCTGTCTCTATTATATTATGACAGACCAGCTAGATCTACTGTCTCTATTATATTATGACAGACCAGCAAGATATACTGTCTCTATTATATTATGACAGACCAGCTAGATCTACTGTCTCTATTATATTATGACAGACCAGCTAGATCTACTGTCTCTATTATATTATGACAGACCAGCTAGATCTACTGTCTCTATTATATTATGACAGACCAGCTAGATCTACTGTCTCAGACCAGCTATTATATTATGACAGACCAGCTAGATCTACAGACCAGCTAGATCTACTGTCTCTATTATATTATGACAGACCAGCTAGATCTACTGTCTCTATTATATTATGACAGACCAGCTAAGATATACTGTCTCTATTATATTATGACAGACCAGCTAGATCTACTGTCTCTATTATATTATGACAGACCAGCTAGATCTACTGCTCTCTATTATATTATGACAGACCAGCTAGATCTACTGTCTCTATTATATTATGACAGACCAGCTAGATCTACTGTCTCTATTATATTATGACAGACCAGCTAGATCTACTGTCTCTATTATATTATGACAGACCAGCTAGATATACTGTCTCTATTATATTATGACAGACCAGCTAGATCTACTGTCTCTATTATATTATGACAGACCAGCTAGATCTACTGTCTCTATTATATTATGACAGACCAGCTAGATCTACTGCAGACCAGCTAGATCTACTGTTATATTATGACAGACCAGCTAGATCTACTGTCCTCTTATATTATGACAGACCAGCTAGATCTACTGTCTCTATTATATTATGACAGACCAGCTAGATCTACTGTCTCTATTATATTATGACAGACCAGCTAGATCTACTGTCTCTATTATATTATGACAGACCAGCTAGATCTACTGTCTCTTTATATTATGACAGACCAGCTAGATCTACTGTCTCTATTATATATGACAGACCAGCCAGATCTAGTCTACTGTCTCTATTATATTATGACAGACCAGCTAGATCTACTGTCTCTATTATATTATGACAGACCAGCAAGATATACTGTCTCTATTATATTATGACAGACCAGCTAGATCTACTGTCTCTATTATATTATGACAGACCAGCTAGATCTACTGTCTATTATGACAGACCAGCTATTATGTCTCTATTATATGACAGACCAGCTAGATCTACTGTCTCTATTATATTATGACAGACCAGCTAGATCTACTGTCTGTCTCTATTATATTATGACAGACCAGCTAGATCTACTGTCTCTATTATATTATGACAGACCAGCTAGATCTACTGTCTCTATTATATTATGACAGACCAGCTAGATCTACTGTCTCTATTATATTATGACAGACCAGCTAGATCTACTGTCTCTATTATATTATGACAGACCAGCTAGATCTACTGCCTCTCTATTATAATATGACAGACCAGCTAGATCTTGACTGTCTCTATTATATTATGACTGTCTCTATTATATTATGACAGACCAGCTAGATCTACTGTCTCTATTATATTATGACAGACCAGCTAGATATACTGTCTCTATTATATTATGACAGACCAGCTAGATCTACTGTCTCTATTATATTATAGACCAGCTATCTATTATATTATGACAGACCAGCAGATCTACTGTCTCTATTATATTATGACAGACCAGCTAGATCTACTGTCTCTATTATATTATGACAGACCAGCTAGATCTACTGTCTCTATTATATTATGACAGACCAGCTAGATCTACTGTCTCTATTATATTATGACAGACCAGCTAGATCTACTGTCTCTATTATATTATGACAGACCAGCTAGATCTACTGTCTCTATTATATTATGACAGACCAGCTAGATCTACTGTCTCTATTATATTACAACAGACCAGCTAGATCTACTGTCTCTATTATAATATGACAGACCAGCTAGATCTACTGTCTCTATTATATTATGACAGACCAGCTAGATCTACTGTCTCTATTATATTATGACAGACCAGCTAGATCTACTGTCTCTATTATATTATGACAGACCAGCTAGATCTACTGTCTCTATTATATTATGACAGACCAGCAAGATCTACTGTCTCTATTATAAAATTACAGACCAGCTAAATCTACTGTCTCTATTATATTATGACAGACCAGCTAGATCTACTGTCTCTATTATATTATGACAGACCAGCTAGATCTACTGTCTCTATTATATTATGACAGACCAGCTAGATCTACTGTCTCTATTATATTATGACAGACCAGCTAGATCTACTGTCTCTATTATATTATGACAGACCAGCTAGATCTCTGTCTCTATTATATTATGACAGACCAGCTAGATCTACTGTCTCTATTATATTACGACAGACCAGGTAGATCTACTGTCTCTATTATATTATGACAGACCAGCTAGATCTACTGTCTCTATTATATTATGACAGACCAGCTAGATCTACTGTCTCTATTATATTATGACAGACCAGCTAGATCTACTGTCTCTATTATATTATGACAGACCAGCTAGATATGACAGACCAGCTAGATCTACTGTCTCTATTATATTATGACAGACCAGCTAGATCTACTGTCTCTATTATATTATGACAGACCAGCTAGATCTACTGTCTCTATTATATTATGACAGACCAGCTAGATCTACTGTCTCTATTATATTATGACAGACCAGCTAGATATACTGTCTCTATTATATTATGACAGACCAGCTAGATCTACTGTCTCTATTATATTATGACAGACCAGCAAGATCTACTGTCTCTATTATATTATGACAGACCAGCTAGATCTACTGTCTCTATTATATTATGACAGACCAGCTAGATCTACTGTCTCTATTATATTATGACAGACCAGCTAGATCTACTGTCTCTATTATATTATGACAGACCAGCTAGATCTACTGTCTCTATTATATTATGACAGACCAGGTAGATCTACTGTCTCTATTATATTATGACAGACCAGCTAGATATAATGTCTCTATTATATTATGACAGACCAGCTAGATCTACTGTCTCTATTATATTATGACAGACCAGCTAGATCTACTGTCTCTATTATATTATGACAGACCAGCAAGATATACTGTCTCTATTATATTATGACAGACCAGCTAGATCTACTGTCTCTATTATATTATGACAGACCAGCAAGATCTACTGTCTCTATTATATTATGACAGACCAGCTAGATCTACTGTCTCTATTATATTATGACAGACCAGCTAGATCTACTGTCTCTATTATATTATGAAAGACCAGCTAGATCTACTGTCTCTATTATATTATGACAGACCAGATAGATCTACTGCCTCCAGCTATTATATATGACAGACCAGCTAGATCTACTGTCTCTATTATATTATGACAGACCAGCTAGATATACTGTCTCTATTATATTATGACAGACCAGCTAGATCTACTGTCTCTATTATATTATGACAGACCAGCAAGATATACTGTCTCTATTATATTATGACAGACCAGCTAGATCTACTGTCTCTATTATATTATGACAGACCAGCTAGATCTCTGTCTCTATTATATTATGACAGACCAGCTAGATCTACTGCCTCTCTTATAATATGACAGACCAGCTAGATCTACTGTCTCTATTATATTATGACAGACCAGCTAGATCTACTGTCTCTATTATATTATGACAGACCAGCTAGATCTACTGTCTCTATTATATTATGACAGACCAGCTAGATCTACTGTCTCTATTATATTATGACAGACCAGCTAGATCTACTGTCTCTATTATATTATGACAGACCAGCTAGATCTACTGTCTCTATTATATTATGACAGACCAGCTAGATCTACTGTCTCTATTATATTATGACAGACCAGCTAGATCTACTGTCTCTATTATATTATGACAGACCAGCTAGATCTACTGTCTCTATTATATTATGACAGACCAGCTAGATCTACTGTCTCTATTATATTATGACAGACCAGCTAGATCTACTGTCTCTATTATATTATGACAGACCAGCTAGATCTACTGTCTCTATTATATTATGACAGACCAGCAAGATATACTGTCTCTATTATATTATGACAGACCAGCTAGATCTACTGTCTCTCTATTATATTATGACAGATTATATTATGACAGACCAGCTAGATCTACTGTCTCTATTATATTATGACAGACCAGCTAGATCTACTGTCTCTATTATAATATGACAGACCAGCTAGATCTACTGTCTCTATTATATTATGACAGACCAGCTAGATCTACTGTCTCTATTATATTATGACAGACCAGCTAGATCTACTGTCTCTATTATATTATGACAGACCAGCTAGATCTACTGTCTCTATTATATTATGACAGACCAGCTAGATCTACTGTCTCTATTATATTATGACAGACCAGCTAGATCTACTGTCTCTATTATATTATGACAGACCAGCTAGATCTACTGTCTCTATTATATTATGACAGACCAGCTAGATCTACTGTCTCTATTATATTATGACAGACCAGCTAGATCTACTGTCTCTATTATATTATGACAGACCAGCTAGATCTACTGTCTCTATTATATTATGACAGACCAGCAAGATAGACTGTCTCTATTATATTATGACTGTCTCTATTATATTATGACAGACCAGCTAGATCTACTGTCTCTATTATATTATGACAGACCAGCTAGATCTACTGTCTCTATTATATTATGACAGACCAGCTAGATCTACTGTCTCTATTATATTATGACAGACCAGCTAGATCTACTGTCTCTATTATATTATGACAGACCAGCTAGATCTACTGTCTCTATTATATTATGACAGACCAGCTAGATCTACTGTCTCTATTATATTATGACAGACCAGCTAGATCTACTGTCTCTATTATATATGACAGACCAGCTAGATCTACTGTCTCTATTATATTATGACACCCAGATCTACTGTCTCTATTATATTATGACAGACCAGCTAGATCTACTGTCTCTATTATATTATGACAGACCAGCTAGATCTACTGTCTCTATTATATTATGACAGACCAGCTAGATCTACTGTCTCTATTATATTATGACAGACCAGCTAGATCTACTGTCTCTATTATATTATGACAGACCAGCTAGATCTACTGTCTCTATTATATTATGACAGACCAGCTAGATCTACTGTCTCTATTATATTATATGACAGACAGACCAGATCTACTGTCTCTATTATATTATGACAGACCAGCTAGATGTCTCTATTATATTATGACAGACCAGCTAGATCTACTGTCTCTATTATATTATGACAGACCAGCTAGATCTATTATGACAGACTGATCTCTATTATATTATGACAGACCAGCTAGATCTACTGTCTCTATTATATTATGACAGACCAGCTAGATCTACTGTCTCTATTATATTATGACAGACCAGCTAGATCTACTGTCTCTATTATATTATGACAGACCAGCTAGATCTACTGTCTCTATTATATTATGACAGACCAGCTAGATCTACTGTCTCTATTATATTATGACAGACCAGCTAGATCTACTGTCTCTATTATAGTATGACAGACCAGCAAGATATACTGTCTCTATTATATTATGACAGACCAGCTAGATCTACTGTCTCTATTATATTATGACAGACCAGCTAGATCTCCTGTCTCTATTATATTATGACAGACCAGCTAGATCTACTGTCTCTATTATAATATGACAGACCAGCTAGATCTACTGTCTCTATTATATTATGACAGACCAGCTAGATCTACTGTCTCTATTATATTATGACAGACCAGCTAGATATACTGTCTCTATTATATTATGACAGACCAGCTAGATCTACTGTCTCTATTATATTATGACAGACCAGCTAGATCTACTGTCTCTATTATATTATGACAGACCAGCTAGATCTACTGTCTCTATTATATTATGACAGACCAGCTAGATCTACTGTCTCTATTATATTATGACAGACCAGCTAGATCTACTGTCTCTATTATATTATGACAGACCAGCTAGATCTACTGTCTCTATTATATTATGACAGACCAGCTAGATCTACTGTCTCTATTATATTATGACAGACCAGCTAGATCTACTGTCTCTATTATATTATGACAGACCAGCTAGATCTACTGTCTCTATTATATTATGACAGACCAGCTACTGTCTCTATTATATCTAGCTAGATCTACTGTCTCTATTATATTATGACAGACCAGCTAGATCTACTGTCTCTTTATATTATGACAGACCAGCTAGATCTACTGTCTCTATTATATTATGACAGACCAGCAAGATATACTGTCTCTATTATATTATGACAGACCAGCTAGATCTACTGTCTCTATTATATTATGACAGACCAGCTAGATCTACTGTCTCTATTATATTATGACAGACCAGCTAGATCTACTGTCTCTATTATATTATGACAGACCAGCTAGATCTGTCTCTATTATATTATGACAGACCAGCTAGATCTACTGTCTCTATTATATTATGACAGACCAGCTAGATCTACTGTCTCTATTATATTATGACAGACCAGCTAGATCTACTGTCTCTATTATATTATGACAGACCAGCTAGATCTACTGTCTCTATTATATTATGACAGACCAGCTAGATCTACTGTCTCTATTATATTATGACAGACCAGCTAGATCTACTGTCTCTATTATATTATGACAGACCAGCTAGATCTACTGTCTCTATTATATTATGACAGACCAGCTAGATCTACTGTCTCTATTATATTATGACAGACCAGCTAGATCTACTGCCTCTATTATATTATGACAGACCAGCTAGATCTACTGTCTCTATTATATTATGATAGACCAGCAAGATATACTGTCTCTATTATATTATGACAGACCAGCTAGATCTATTGTCTCTAATATATTATGACAGACCAGCAAGATATACTGTCTCTATTATATTATGACAGGCCAGCTAGATCTACTGCCTCAATTATATTATGATAGACCAGCTAGATCTACTGTCTCTATTATATTATGACAGACCAGCTAGATCTACTGTCTCTATTATAATATGACAGACCAGCTAGATCTACTGTCTCTATTATATTATGACAGACCAGCTAGATCTACTGTCTCTATTATATTATGACAGACCAGCTAGATCTACTGTCTCTATTATATTATGACAGACCAGCTAGATCTACTGTCTCTATTATATATGACAGACCAGCTAGATCTACTGTCTCTATTATATTATGACAGACCAGCTAGATCTACTCAGACCAGCTTATATTATTATGACAGACCAGCTAGATCTACTGTCTCTATTATATTATGACAGACCAGCTAGATCTACTGTCTCTATTATATTATGACAGACCAGCTAGATCTACTGTCTCTATTATATTATGACAGACCAGCTAGATCTACTGTCTCTATTATATTATGACAGACCAGCTAGATCTACTGTCTCTATTATATTATGACAGACCAGCTAGATCTACTGTCTCTATTATATTATGACAGACCAGCTAGATCTACTGATCTCTATTATATTATGACAGAACAGCTAGCACTACTGTCTCTATAATATTATGACAGAACAGCTAGATCTACTGTCTCTATTATATTATGACAGACCAGCTAGATCTACTGTCTCTATTATATTATGACAGACCAGCTAGATCTACTGTCTCTATTATATTATGACAGACCAGCTAGATCTACTGTCTCTATTATATTATGACAGACCAGCTAGATCTACTGTCTCTATTATATTATGACAGACCAGCTAGATCTACTGTCTCTATTATATTATGACAGACGCTAGATCTACTGTCTCTATTATATTATGACAGACCAGCTAGATCTACTGTCTCTATTATATTATGACAGACCAGCAAGATATACTGTCTCTATTATATTATGACAGACCAGCTAGATCTACTGTCTCTATTATATTATGACAGACCAGCTAGATCTACTGTCTCTATTATATTATGACAGACCAGCTAGATCTACTGTCTCTATTATATTATGACAGACCAGCTAGATCTACTGTCTCTATTATATTATGACAGACCAGCTAGATCTACTGTCTCTATTATATTATGACAGACCAGCTAGATCTACTGTCTCTATTATATTATGACAGACCAGCTAGATCTACTGTCTCTATTATATTATGACAGACCAGCTAGATCTACTGTCTCTATTATATTATGACAGACCAGCTAGATCTACTGTCTCTATTATATTATGACAGACCAGCTAGATCTACTGTCTCTATTATATTATGACAGACCAGCTAGATCTACTGTCTCTATTATATTATGACAGACCAGCTAGATCTCTGTCTCTTTATATTATGACAGACCAGCAAGATATACTGTCTCTATTATATTATGACAGACCAGCTAGATCTACTGTCTCTATTATATTATACTGTCTCTATTATATTATGACAGACCAGCTAGATCTACTGTCTCTATTATATTATGACAGACCAGCTAGATAGACTGTCTCTATTATATTATGACAGACCAGCTAGATCTACTGTCTCTATTATATTATGACAGACCAGCTAGATCTACTGTCTCTATTATATTATGACAGACCAGCTAGATCTACTGTCTCTATTATATTATGACAGACCAGCTAGATCTACTGTCTCTATTATATTATGACAGACCAGCTAGATCTACTGTCTCTATTATATTATGACAGACCAGCTAGATCTACTGTCTACTGTCCTATTATATTATGACAGACCAGCTAGATCTACTGTCTCTATTACATTATGACAGACCAGCTAGATCTACTGCCTCTATTATATTATGACAGACCAGCTAGATCTACTGTCTCTATTATATTATGACAGACCAGCAAGATAGACTGTCTCTATTATATTATGACAGACCAGCTAGATCTACTGTCTCTATTATATTATGACAGACCAGCTAGATCTACTGTCTCTATTATATTATGACAGACCAGCTAGATCTACTGTCTCTATTATATTATGACAGACCAGCAAGATATACTGTCTCTATTATATTATGACAGACCAGCTAGATCTACTGTCTCTATTATATTATGACAGACCAGCTAGATCTACTGTCTCTATTATATTATGACAGACCAGCTAGATCTACTGTCTCTATTATATTATGACAGACCAGCAAGATAGACTGTCTCTATTATATTATGACAGACCAGCTAGAACTACTGACTCTATTATAATATGACAGACCAGCTAGATCTACTGTCTCTATTATATTATGACAGACCAGCAAGATATACTGTCTCTATTATATTATGACAGACCAGCTAGATCTACTGTCTCTATTATATTATGACAGACCAGCTAGATCTCCTTCTCTATTATATTATGACAGACCAGCTAGATCTACTGTCTCTATTATATATGACAGACCAGCTAGATCTACTGTCTCTATTATATTATGACAGACCAGCTAGATCTACTGTCTCTATTATATTATGACAGACCAGCTAGATCTACTGTCTCTATTATATTATGACAGACCAGCTAGATCTACTGTCTCTATTATATTATGACAGACCAGCTAGATCTACTGTCTCTATTATATTATGACAGACCAGCTAGATCTACTGTCTCTATTATATTATGACAGACCAGCTAGATCTACTGTCTCTATTATATTATGACAGACCAGCTAGATCTACTGTCTCTATTATATTATGACAGACCAGCTAGATCTACTGTCTCTATTATATTATGACAGACCAGCTAGATCTACTGTCTCTATTATATTATGACAGACCAGCTAGATCTACTGTCTCTATTATATTATGACAGACCAGCAAGATATACTGTCTCTATTATATTATGACAGACCAGCTAGATCTACTGTCTCTATTATATTATGACAGACCAGCTAGATCTACTGTCTCTATTATATTATATGACAGACCAGCTAGATCTACTGTCTCTATTATATTATGACAGACCAGCTAGATCTACTGTCTCTATTATATTATGACAGACCAGCTAGATCTACTGTCTCTATTATATTATGACAGACCAGCTAGATCTACTGTCTCTATTATATTATGACAGACCAGCTAGATCTACTGTCTCTATTATATTATGACAGACCAGCAAGATAGACTGTCTCTATTATATTATGACAGACCAGCTAGATCTACTGTCTCTATTATATTATGACAGACCAGCTAGATCTACTGTCTCTATTATATTATGATAGACCAGCTAGATCTACTGTCTCTATTATATTATGACAGACCAGCTAGATCTACTGTCTCTATTATATTATGACAGACCAGCTAGATCTACTGCCTCAATTATAATATGACAGACCAGCTAGATCTACTGTCTCTATTATATTATGACAGACCAGCTAGATCTCCTGGCTCTATTATATTATGACAGACCAGCTAGATCGACTGCCTCAATTTTAATATGACAGACCATTTGGATCTACTGTCTCTATTATATTATGACAGACCAGCAAGATAGACTGTCTCTATTATATTATGACAGACCAGATAGATCTACTGCCTCAATTATAATATGACAGACCAGCTAGATCTACTGGCTCTATTATATTATGACAGACCAGCTAGATCTACTGCCTCAATTATATTATGACAGACCAGCTAGATCTACTGTCTCTATTATATTATGACAGACCAGCTAGATCTACTGTCTCTATTATATTATGACAGACCAGCTAGATCTACTGTCTCTATTATATTATGACAGACCAGCTAGATATACTGTCTCTATTATATTATGACAGACCAGGTAGATCTACTGTCTATTATATTATGACAGACCAGCAAGATCTACTGTCTCTATTATATTATGACAGAGCAGCTAGATCTACTGTCTCTATTATATTATGACAGACCAGCTAGATCTACTGTCTCTATTATATTATGACAGACCAGCAAGATATACTGTCTCTATTATATTATGACAGACCAGCTAGATCTACTGTCTCTATTATATTATGACAGACCAGCTAGATCTACTGTCTCTATTATATTATGACAGACCAGCTAGATCTACTGTCTCTATTATATTATGACAGACCAGCTAGATCTACTGTCTCTATTATATTATGACAGACCAGCTAGATCTACTGTCTCTATTATATTATGACAGACCAGCTAGATCTACTGTCTCTATTATATTATGACAGACCAGCTAGATCTACTGTCTCTATTATATTATGACAGACCAGCAAGATATACTGTCTCTATTATATTATGACAGACCAGCTAGATCTACTGTCTCTATTATATCATGACAGACCAGCAAGATATAATGTCTCTATTATATTATGACAGACCAGCTAGATCTACTGTCTCTATTATATTATGACAGACCAGCTAGATCTACTGTCTCTATTATATTATGACAGACCAGCTAGATCTACTGCCTCAATTATAATATGACAGACCAGCTAGATCTACTGTCTCTATTATATTATGACAGACCAGCTAGATCTGCTGCCTCAATTATAATATGACAGACCAGCTAGATCTACTGTCTCTATTATATTATGACAGACCAGCAAGATATACTGTCTCTGTTATATTATGACAGACCAGCTAGATCTACTGTCTCTATTATATTATGACAGACCAGCTAGATCTACTGTCTCTATTATATTATGACAGACCCGCAAGATATACTGTCCCTATTATATTATGACAGACCAGCTAGATCTACTGTCTCTATTATATTATGACAGACCAGCAAGATCTACTGTCTCTATTATATTATGACAGACCAGCTAGATCTACTGTCTCTATTATATTATGACAGACCAGCTAGATCTACTGTCTCTATTATATTATGACAGACCAGCTAGATCTACTGTCTCTATTATATTATGACAGACCAGCTAGATCTCCTGTCTCTATTATATTATGACAGACCAGCTAGATCTACTGTCTCTATTATATTATGACAGACCAGCTAGATCTACTGTCTCTATTATATTATGACAGACCAGCTAGATCTACTGTCTCTATTATATTATGACAGACCAGCTAGATCTACTGTCTCTATTATATTATGACAGACCAGCTAGATCTACTGTCTCTATTATATTATGACAGACCAGCTAGATCTACTGTCTCTATTATATTATGACAGACCAGCTAGATCTACTGTCTCTATTATATTATGACAGACCAGCTAGATCTACTGTCTCTATTATATTATGACAGACCAGCTAGATCTACTGTCTCTATTATATTATGACAGACCAGCTAGATCTACTGTCTCTATTATATTATGACAGACCAGCTAGATCTACTGTCTCTATTATATTATGACAGACCAGCTAGATCTACTGTCTCTATTATATTATGACAGACCAGCTAGATCTACTGTCTCTATTATATTATGACAGACCAGCTAGATCTACTGTCTCTATTATATTATGACAGACCAGCTAGATCTACTGTCTCTATTATATTATGACAGACCAGCTAGATCTACTGTCTCTATTATATTATGACAGACCAGCAAGATATACTGTCTCTATTATGTTATGACAGACCAGCTAGATCTACTGTCTCTATTATATTATGACAGACCAGCTAGATCTACTGTCTCTATTATATTATGACAGACCAGCTAGATCTACTGTCTCTATTATATTATGACAGACCAGCTAGATCTACTGTCTCTATTATATTATGACAGACCAGCTAGATCTACTGTCTCTAATATATTATGACAGACCAGCTAGATCTACTGTCTCTATTATATTATGACAGACCAGCTAGATCTACTGTCTCTATTATATTATGACAGACCAGCTAGATCTACTGTCTCTATTATATTATGACAGACCAGCTAGATCTACTGTCTCAATTATATTATGACAGACCAGCTAGATATACTGTCTCTATTATATTATGACAGACCAGCTAGATCTACTGTCTCTATTATATTATGACAGACCAGCTAGATCTACTGTCTCTATTATATTATGACAGACCAGCTAGATCTACTGTCTCTATTATATTATGACAGACCAGCTAGATCTACTGTCTCTATTATATTATGACAGACCAGCTAGATATACTGTCTCTATTATATTATGAAAGACCAGATATATCTACTGTCTCTATTGTACTATGACAGACCAGCTAGATCTACTGTCTCTATTATATTATGACAGACCAGCTAGATCTACTGTCTCTATTGTACTATGACAGACCAGCTAGATTTACTGTCTCTATTATATTATCACAGACCAGCAAGATCTACTGTTTCTATTATATTATGACAAACCAGCAAGATCTACTGTCTCTATTATATTATGACAGACCAGCTAGGTCTACTGTCTCTATTATATTATGACAGACCAGCTAGATCTACTGTCTCTATTATATTATGACAGACCAGCTAGATCTACTGTCTCTATTATATTATGACAGACCAGCTAGATCTACTGTCTCTATTATATTATGACAGACCAGCTAGATCTACTGTCTCTATTATATTATGACAGACCAGCTAGATCTACTGTCTCTATTATATTATGACAGACCAGCTAGATCTACTGTCTCTATTATATTATGACAGACCAGCTAGATCTACTGTCTCTATTATATTATGACAGACCAGCTAGATCTACTGTCTCTATTATATTATGACAGACCAGCTAGATCTACTGTCTCTATTATATTATGACAGACCAGCTAGATCTACTGTCTCTATTATATTATGACAGACCAGCTAGATCTACTGTCTCTATTATATTATGACAGACCAGCTAGATGTCTCTATTATATTATGACAGACCAGCTAGATCTACTGTCTCTATTATATTATATGACAGACCAGCTAGATCTACTGTCTCTATTATATTATGACAGACCAGCTAGATCTACTGTCTCTATTATATTATGACAGACCAGCTAGATCTACTGTCTCTATTATATTATGACAGACCAGCTAGATCTACTGTCTCTATTATATTATGACAGACCAGCTAGATCTACTGTCTCTATTATATTATGACAGACCAGCTAGATCTACTGTCTCTATTATATTATGACAGACCAGCTAGATCTACTGTCTCTATTATATATATGACAGACCAGCTAGATCTACTGTCTCTATTATATTATGACAGACCAGCTAGATCTACTGTCTCTATTATATTATGACAGACCAGCTAGATCTACTGTCTCTATTATATTATGACAGACCAGCTAGATCTACTGTCTCTATTATATATGACAGACCAGCTAGATCTACTGTCTCTATTATTATATTATGACAGACCAGCTAGATCTACTGTCTCTATTATATTATGACAGACCAGCTAGATCTACTGTCTCTATTATATTATGACAGACCAGCTAGATCTACTGTCTCTATATATTATGACAGACCAGCTAGATCTACTGTCTCTATTATATTATGACAGACCAGCTAGATCTACTGTCTCTATTATATTATGACAGACCAGCTAGATCTACTGTCTCTATTATATTATGACAGACCAGCTAGATCTACTGTCTCTATTATATTATGACAGACCAGCTAGATCTACTGTCTCTATTATATTATGACAGACCAGCTAGATCTACTGTCTCTATTATATTATGACAGACCAGCTAGATCTACTGTCTCTATTATATTATGACAGACCAGCTAGATCTACTGTCTCTATTATATTATGACAGACCAGCTAGATCTACTGTCTCTATTATATTATGACAGACCAGCTAGATCTCTCTATTATATTATGACAGACCAGCTAGATCTACTGTCTCTATTATATTATGACAGACCAGCTAGATCTACTGTCTCTATTATATTATGACAGACCAGCTAGATCTACTGTCTCTATTATATTATGACAGACCAGCTAGATCTACTGTCTCTGTTATATTATGACAGACCAGCTAGATCTACTGTCTCTTTTATATTATGACAGACCAGCTAGATCTACTGTCTCTATTATATTATGACAGACCAGCTAGATCTACTGTCTCTATTATATTATGACAGACCAGCTAGATCTACTGTCTCTATTATATTATGACAGACCAGCTAGATCTACTGTCTCTATTATATTATGACAGACCAGCTAGATCTACTGTCTCTATTATATTATGACAGACCAGCTAGATATACTGTCTCTATTATATTGACAGACAGATCCAGCTATTATCCAGCTAGATCTGTCTCTATTATATTATGACAGACCAGCTAGATCTACTGTCTCTATTATATTATGACAGACCAGCTAGATCTACTGTCTCTATTATATTATGACAGACCAGCAAGATATACTGTCTCTATTATATTATGACAGACCAGCTAGATCTACTGTCTCTATTATATTATGACAGACCAGCTAGATCTACTGTCTCTATTATATTATGACAGACCAGCTAGATCTACTGTCTCTATTATAATATGACAGACCAGCTAGATCTACTGTCTCTATTATATTATGACAGACCAGCTAGATCTACTGTCTCTATTATATTATGACAGACCAGCTAGATCTACTGTCTCTATTATATTATGACAGACCAGCTAGATCTACTGTCTCTATTATATTATGACAGACCAGCTAGATCTACTGTCTCTATTATATATGACAGATGACAGACCAGCTAGATCTACTGTCTCTATTATATTATGACAGACCAGCTAGATCTACTGTCTCTATTATATTATGACAGACCAGCTAGATCTACTGTCTCTATTATATTATGACAGACCAGCTAGATCTACTGTCTCTATTATATTATGACAGACCAGCTAGATCTACTGTCTCTATTATATTATGACAGACCAGCTAGATCTACTGTCTCTATTATATTATGACAGACCAGCTAGATCTACTGTCTCTATTATATTATGACAGACCAGCTAGATCTACTGTCTCTATTATATTATGACAGACCAGCTAGATCTACTGTCTCTATTATATTATGACAGACCAGCTAGATCTACTGTCTCTATTATATTATGACAGACCAGCTAGATCTACTGTCTCTATTATATTATGACAGACCAGCTAGATCTACTGTCTCTATTATATTATGACAGACCAGCTAGATCTACTGTCTCTATTATATTATGACAGACCAGCTAGATCTACTGTCTCTATTATATTATGACAGACCAGCTAGATCTACTGTCTCTATTATATTATGACAGACCAGCTAGATCTACTGTCTCTATTATATTATGACAGACCAGCTAGATCTACTGTCTCTATTATATTATGACAGACCAGCTAGATCTACTGTCTCTATTATATTATGACAGACCAGCTAGATCTACTGTCTCTATTATATATGACAGACCAGCTAGATCTACTGTCTCTATTATATATGACAGACCAGCTAGATCTACTGTCTCTATTATATTATGACAGACCAGCTAGATCTACTGTCTCTATTATATTATGACAGACCAGCTAGATCTACTGTCTCTATTATATTATGACAGACCAGCTAGATCTACTGTCTCAGATTATATTATGACAGACCAGCTAGATCTACTGTCTCTATTATATTATGACAGACCAGCTAGATCTACTGTCTCTATTATATTATGACAGACCAGCTACTCTATTATATTATGACAGACCAGCTAGATCTACTGTCTCTATTATATTATGACAGACCAGCTAGATCTACTGTCTCTATTATATTATGACAGACCAGCTAGATCTACTGTCTCTATTATATTATGACAGACCAGCTAGATCTACTGTCTCTATTATATTATGACAGACCAGCTAGATCTACTGTCTCTATTATATTATGACAGACCAGCTAGATCTACTGTCTCTATTATATTATGACAGACCAGCTAGATCTACTGTCTCTATTATATTATGACAGACCAGCTAGATCTACTGTCTCTATTATATTATGACAGACCAGCTAGATCTACTGTCTCTATTATATTATGACAGACCAGCTAGATCTACTGTCTCTATTATACTGTATGACAGACAGACAGCTAGATCTACTGTCTCTATTATATTATGACAGACCAGCTAGATCTACTGTCTCTATTATATTATGACAGACCAGCTAGATCTACTGTCTCTATTATATTATGACAGACCAGCTAGATCTACTGTCTCTATTATATTATGACAGACCAGCTAGATCTACTGTCTCTATTATATTATGACAGACCAGCTAGATCTACTGTCTCTATTATATTATGACAGACCAGCTAGATCTACTGTCTCTCTATTATATTATGACAGACCAGCTAGATCTACTGTCTCTATTATATTATGACAGACCAGCTAGATCTACTGTCTCTATTATATTATGACAGACCAGCTAGATCTACTGTCTCTATTATATTATGACAGACCAGCTAGATCTACTGTCTCTATTATATTATGACAGACCAGCTAGATCTACTGTCTCTATTATATTATGACAGACCAGCTAGATCTACTGTCTCTATTATATTATGACAGACCAGCTAGATCTACTGTCTCTATTATATTATGACAGACCAGCTAGATCTACTGTCTCTATTATATTATGACAGACCAGCTAGATCTACAGATCTACTGCCTCAGACCAGCTAGATCTACTGTCTCTATGACAGACCAGCTAGATCTACTGTCTCTATTATATTATGACAGACCAGCTAGATCTACTGTCTCTATTATATTATGACAGACCAGCTAGATCTACTGTCTCTATTATATTATGACAGACCAGCTAGATCTACTGTCTCTATTATATTATGACAGACCAGCTAGATCTACTGTCTCTATTATATTATGACAGACCAGCTAGATCTACTGTCTCTATTATATTATGACAGACCAGCTAGATCTACTGTCTCAATTATATGACAGACCAGAGATCAGACAGACCAGCTAGATCTACTGTCTCTATTATATTATGACAGACCAGCAAGATATACTGTCTCTATTATATTATGACAGACCAGCTAGATCTACTGTCTCTATTATATTATGACAGACCAGCTAGATATACTGTCTCTATTATATTATGACAGACCAGCTAGATCTATTATATTATGACAGACTGTCTCTATTATATTATGACAGACCAGCTAGATCTACTGATCTCTGTCTCTATTATATTATGACAGACCAGCTAGATCTACTGTCTCATTATATTATGACAGACAGCTAGATCTACTGTCTCTATTATATTATGACAGACCAGCTCAGATCTACTGTCTCTATTATATTATGACAGACCAGCTAGATCTACTGTCTCTATTATATTATGACAGACCAGCAAGATATACTGTCTCTATTATATTATGACAGACCAGCTAGATCTACTGTCTCTATTATATTATGACAGACCAGCTAGATCTACTGTCTCAATTATAATATGACAGACCAGCTAGATCTATTGTCTCAATTGTATTATGACAGATGAGCTAGATCTCCTGTCTTTATTATATTATGACAGACCAGCTAGATCTCCTGTCTCTATTATATTATGACAGACCAGCTAGATCTACTGTCTCTATTATATTATGACAGACCAGCTAGATCTACTGTCTCTATTATATTATGACAGACCAGCTAGATCTACTGTCTCTGTTATATTGGGACAGAACAGCTAGATCTACTGTCTCTATTACATTATGACCGACCAGCAGATTTACTGTCTCTATTATATTATGACAGACCAGCAAGATATACTGTTTCAATTATATTATGACATACCAGCTAGATCTACTGTCTCTATTGTATTATGACAGACCAGCTACATCTACTGTCTCTATTATATTATGACAGACCAGCTAGATCTACTATATCTATTATAATATGACAGTCCAGCTAGATCTACTGTCTCTATTATATTATGACAGACCAGCTGGATCTACTGTCTCTATTATAATATGACAGACCAGCTACATCTACTGTCTCTATTATATTATGACAGACCAGCTAGATCTATTGTGTCTATTATAATATGACAGACCAGCTAGATCTGCTGTCTCTATTATAATATGACAGACCAGCTAGATCTACTGTCTCTATTATATTATGACAGACCAGCTAGATCTACTGTCTCTATTATATTATGACAGACCAGCTAGATCTACTGTCTCTATTATATTTTGACGGACCAGCTAGATCTACTGTCTCTATTATATTATGACAGACCAGCTAGATCTACTGTCTCTATTATATTATGACAGACCAGCTAGATCTACTGTCTCTATTAAATTATGACAGACCAACTAGATCGACTGTCTCTATTGTACTATGACAGACCAGCTAGATCTACTGTCTCTATTATACTATGACAGACCAGGTAGATCTACTGTCTCTATTATATTATGACAGACCATCTAGATCTACTGTCTCTATTATATTATGACAGACCAGCTAGATCTACTGTCTCTATTGTACTATGACAGACCAGCTAGATCTACTGTCTCTATTGTATTATGACAGACCAACTAGATCTACTGTCTCATTTATATTATGACAGACCAGCTAGATCTACTGTCTCTGTTATATTATGACAGACCAGCTAGATCTACTGTCTCTATTATAATATGACAGACCAGCTAGATTTACTGTCTCTATTATACTATTGCAGACCAGGTAGATCTACTGTCTCTATTATATTATAACAGACCAGCTAGATCTACTGTCTCTCTTCTATTATGACAGACCAGCTAGATCTACTATCTCTATTATATTATGACAGACCAGCTAGATCTACTGTCTCTATTATACTATGACAGACCAGGTAGATCTACTGTCTCTATTATATTATGACAGACCAACTAGATCTACTGTCTCTATTATACTATGACAGACCAGGTAGATCTACTGTCTCTATTATATTATAACAGACCAGCTAGAACTACTGTCTCTATTCTATTATGACAGACCAGCTAGATCTACTGTCTCTATTCTATTATGACAGACCAGCTAGATCTACTATCTCTATTATATTATGACAGACCAGGTAGATCTACTGTCTCTGTTATATTATGACAGACCAGGTAGATATACTGTCTCTGTTATATTATGACAGACCAGCTAGATCTACTGTCTCTATTATATTATGACAGACCAGCTAGATCTACTGTCTCTATGTCTCTATTATATTATGACAGACCAGCTAGATACACTGTCTCTATTATAATATGACAGACCAGCTAGATTTACTGTCAATATTATACTATGACAGACCAGCTAGATCTACTGTCTCTATGTCTCTATTATATTATGACAGACCAGCTAAATCTACTGTCTCTATTATAATATGACAGACCAGGTAGATCTACTGTCGCTATTATATTATGACAGACCAGCTACATCTACTGTCTCTATTATATTATGACAGACCAGCTAGATCTACTATCTCTATTATAATATGACAGTCCAGCTAGATCTACTGTCTCTATTATATTATGACAGACCAGGTAGATATACTGTCTCTATTATATAATGACAGACCAGCTAGATCTACTGTCTCTATTATATTATGACAGACCAGCTAGATCTACTGTCTCTATTATATTATGACAGACCAGCTATATCTACTGTCTCTGTTATATTATGACAGACCAGGTAGATCTACTGTCTCTATTATAATATGACAGACCAGCTAGATCTACTGTCTCTATTATATTATGACAGACCAGGTAGATATACTGTCTCTATTATATAATGACAGACCAGCTAGATCTACTGTCTCTATTATATTATGACAGACCAGCTATATCTATATTATGACAGACCAGCTATATCTACTGTCTCTATTATATTATGACAGACCAGGTAGATCTACTGTCGCTATTACATTATGACAGACCAGCTAGATCTACTGTCTCTATTATATTATGGCAGACCAGCTAGATCAACTATCTCTATTATATTATGATAGACCAGCTAGATCTACTGTCTCTATTATATAATAACAGACCAGCTATATCTACTGTCTCTATTATATTATGACATACCAGCTAGATCTACTGTCTCTATTATATTATGACAGTCCAGGTAGATCTACTGTCGCTATTACATTATGACAGACCAGCTAGATCTACTGTCTCTATTGTATGACATACCAGCTAGATCTACTGTCTCTATTATATTATGACAGACCAGCTAGATCAACTGTCTCTATTATATTATGATAGACCAGCTAGATCAACTGTCTCTATTATATTATGACAGACCAGCTAGAATTATTGTCTCTATTGTATGACATACCAGCAAGATCTACTGTCTCTATTATATTATGACATACCAGCTAGATCTACTGTCTCCATTATATTATGACAGACCAGGTAGATATACTGTCTCTATTATATAATGACAGACCAGCTAGATCTACTGTCTCTATTATATTATGACAGACCAGCTATATCTACTGTCTCTATTATATTATGACAGACCAGCTAGAATTATTGTCTCTATTGTATGACATACCAGCAAGATCTACTGTCTCTATTATATTATGACATACCAGCTAGATCTACTGTCTCCATTATATTATGACAGACCAGGTAGATATACTGTCTCTATTATATAATGACAGACCAGCTAGATCTACTGTCTCTATTATATTATGACAGACCAGCTATATCTACTGTCTCTATTATATTATGACAGACCAGGTAGATCTACCATCGCTATTACATACCTTAAGGGAAGATTTCGGCATTTGCCGTATGGTTAGTGAGAAAGTCCACATTGCAAATGTACGGTCCCTTACTAGACGTCCGAAAACGTTTTTAAAATTCGCGGACGGCGTCGGGCCGAGCGGCAGGGCCGGACCTACCAGGAAGTCATCAAATGAACTTTGTCGGACATTCGGTTTCCGTTTCACAAAAATAATAAGATTTTGGTCATTTTTCCACTGTCCCAGAATATCCCACAGGGGGCATAAGCAATCATATTGCTATCGGACAAAACATCACGATTCACGACGTGGCCTTATCTCGAAAACGGAAAATATTTCGAAGCCGAAACTCGGTGAGCGTAGGTTTGGCATAATGGGCAGTTGGCCCCGAACAAGATGGCGTCCAGGCCTCAACGGTTTTTGAGTTATGGCCATTTATCTGGGATTAAAGGTCCAAAATGAAAATAGAGAAATTATTTTTCCACTTCATGTCAAAGTCAAGGAGCCTCCGGTGTCAATAAAAAAGAACCAGCCATTTATCTATCGTCATTTTAAGAGAAATCGTACAATGACAGATTGGTGATGTTCACGGATAGGTGTTTTTTTTTTTTTTCAACGGTTACAGATCCAGTTGCAGGGTGTTCTTACGAATCTTTTTAAAGTGTGCTGCGGAGCTCTGCGAGATTTCTGTGATTTTCTATGATTTTCTGAAATAACACACACTCACTAAACCCTCTGTAAATAACTCAGTTCTTAACGTAAAGACTTAAAACTCAGGATTCTGTAAAGGCATACCCCAATCAGGATATGGGTTTATTTATAGCTTCCTGTGCCAACCGGAAGTGCCTTAAATGATGTCATAGTGGCAGTTTCCAAGGGTTAAAAAGGTCAGATCTTTTCAAAACTTCATATGTGTGATTAGGCAATCCCCATAAACTGTAAGTCAGTCATTTCTCCCAACAGATGTCAAAGAAAAGCTCTCACACACACACACAGCAAGGATGGAGTGACAAAGTGCGGTGCTTAAAGACACAGAGAGCAGGCAATGGCATTACCATAATCCCTAGGCCGTGCCGAGTTAACGAGACAACCATATTTTTATTTTTGGGTTACCAGGTGCCTATCTTTAAACAGTCCATAAGCACTCAGGGCGGCCCCCATGGATAGAGTTAGGTGGCCGTAGGTACTCCCATAGCGGGCATGGACAATAGGAGCCTCGTAAATGCATTTACAACCATATTTTTATTTTTGGGTTACCAGTTGCACATTTTAATGCAGTCGTGCATTTGCAATATGATTCTATAGTGAAAAAACACCACCAAATGGACATGATGAAATCAACACAACGAGTGATGGAAAGCTCATATCACTGGACCATCCTGTGTTCATCAGGCCAGTCAATTTTGCATTTTTGAGCATGTCACCAATTTTTATTTTAAATGGGTTACCATTGAACCATATTGCAAATGCACGTGCACTTGCATTGATTGTATGTGCACCAAATGGACATGATTCAACATAACGAGTGTGAAAAACAACTATCACTGCTCGGCCATCCTGTGGTTCATCACCAGTCAATTTTGCATTTTGAAATGTCAAACATATGGTAAATGCGCATGAACCAATTGGAATGCACTGCACTGCTGCATATGTGTATGTGAAAAGACATCAAAAATGGACAGGATGAAGTCAAACAACTAGCGATGGGTAAATGCCCATGGATTTTTGAGCATGTCAAATTGATATGGTTTCCCGAGTTCATAGTCATTTTGCATTTCTGCAGGATTTTTGACTGCATGTCACTTTCATATGGTAAATGATTGTACCATATTGCAAATGCACGTGTTTAAATATGATTGTATGAAAAGACATCACCAAAATGGCATTCTGAAATCAACACAAAAATACTGGCATCACCATAGTCTCCAGACTGTGCCGAGTTCAACAGACGCCCAATTTGACCGTAGCTTTCTGAGTGCAGCGACCTTGAAAAAATATGGAAGGCCCAAAATGAAGCCTGCCCCACAATGTCATTTGATTTTGGGTGGCAGTGAGAGAACCGTTAGGGTGAGAAGCACAATGACCTCAGGTACGTTCCTAAGGTCCTCCCGATCCGTGCAAGCCTAACCTTGACCCTGTGGCATTAACCCTTAACAGTTAAAAGAAGGTGTTTACATCAAACAGTTTGCATTGACTTCTCTCCCCATAGGAATACATTGCCTGCACCTCTAAATTCAACCTGAAGCCTATGGGTTATGAATGCCTAATGAACCTGTCTTCTATGACAGTCCATCAGACCACTATGAGGTCTACCTGTGTCGATTCTAAGCTTCCTGGAGCAAACGGAAGTGGTTAAATTGACCCAAAAGGTGTTTTGATGTACATCACCTTCAAAGGTGAATATGACCCCATTCAACACTGTGTAGATCATAGATAGGTCAATTCTTAACTTAAAGACTTAAAACTCAGGATTCTGTAGGTTTCTATGTCAGTCAAGACATGTGTTGACTTATAGCTTCCTGTGCCAACCGGAAGTGCCTTTAAAGGGTCACACTGTCTGTTTTGAAGGGTTAGAAAAGTCACATCTCTCCAAAACTTCATATGTGTGACTAGGTAACCCTCCTAAACTGTAAATCAGTCATTTCCCCAGGAGATGTCAAAGAAAAGCTCTCATACACACACACAGCAAGGATGGAGTGAAAAGTGCGTTGCTTAAAGACACAGAGAGCAGGCAATGGCATTACCATTAATCCCTAGGCTGTGCCGAGTTCAACGAGATATCCCGCTTGACCGTAGCTCGCTTGCATTTTACAACCATATTTTTATTTTTGGGTTACCAGGTGCCTATTTTAAACAGTCCATAAAGCACTCAGGGCGGCCCCCATGGATAGAGGGTCAGTCAATTTTGGACATTTCTAAATGCATTTACAACCATTTTTGAGCATGTCAAATTTCATATGGTAAATGCCAGTTGAACCATATTGCAAATGCACGTGCACTTGCAATATGATTGTATAGTGAAAAGACATCACCAAATGGACATGATGAAATCAACACAACGAGTGATGGAAAGGAACAACTATCACTGCTCGGCCATCCTGTGTTCATCAGGCCAGTCAATTTTGCATTTTTGAGCATG